>NW_010140351.1:4840-17815 GCF_000699245.1 Pterocles gutturalis | reverse complement strand
GCTTGGTGGTTTTGGGGGGGGGGGGGGGGGTGGAGGGGTGAGGAGGAGGAGGGGTGAGGAGGAGGAGGGCACAAGAAAAGGAAGAAACACCAGACATTATGTGTTTCTAGTTACTTCCTTTTCAGTAAATAGCTGCCATTATGTACAGAACTACTTTGTTCAACACAGGTCCTCTTGTTCTTACAGAAAGGCAAGGAAAAAACCAGTCTTGAGGTAGATGGAAAAAACTCAAGTGACAATAGAGCCCAGAGACTAGGGAACTAGAGAGAGACAGCCTGAAAACCTTGATCTATTCCTGTCTGTGGCATTTATCTCCTTTATATAGCAAAAAAGGATTCTGCATTTAAGTACTGAAGCTAGAGCATATATAATCATAAGAAACAGCCTACATAAAGACTCCTCCAGAAAGTGTTTTCAAGCAACTGAACAGAGTTTAGGCTGCTGACACAGGCATGTAAAATTAGATTGCTAAAACATATGGTGTGAATATATTTATCAGCTTTCAATTTTGCTGCTTTCCCTTAATTTGTGGTGGAACCATTAATGGCCACTGTTCCCTGGAGCATATGTAGCTAAACTTATGTATGGTTTATTTGCTTAATATGGCACTGAAATTGAATTTAGGCATCCAAATTTCAGGCTGCGAGCCTGGGAACACCTCAGCAGCTGCTAATCTGATGGGCTTCTCAGCCCAGTGAGCACCACATTATTTTTTAGGATGGAACATTTATTACTGCACATTTGCCACTGTTTTGACAATGCCAAGCACATCAGTGTTAGGTAAAACTAAGCAAATTTTGAGTACTTTTGTGTAAATCACCATAGCATCTGTTATTTTCAGAGGATGTCCAATAATGCTGAAAGGCTCAGGCTGTTGTAGTATTATTACTAGAACTTTCTAATGCACTTGAAATAATAGGCAATTTAATTCAGCTACATCTTTTTACAGATTTTTTTTTTATTATTATTTTTTTTTTTTAACAACTGAAAATATTTTCAGGAAGTGTTGAGTTCCCACATCAGCCTGGAAGAATTCAGACTCAAATATTCTGGGACGGTGTCCTGATTACCAGATTAGTAGCTAAGCAAGTTGAAATCAGTCTTAATAGCAAAGCTTTTTCACTGTGATTAATATATTTCAAGATATGTTTGTTCAAATGAGTGTAAAGCAAAGACATATGAATAGTACTGTGTAATTAGATTATTTAGCAAGGAGGAAAAATGTAGGCCCTAGTCTCTGCTTCCTGTAGTATTTCTAAATTTTATCCAATATCTGCTTCATGATACCTAATTTAAGAAAAGATCCAGATTAAAGATGCAATTTCCCTGTAGTCTTAGGTCTTGAAAATCTTGAAACTATGCCAGGATGAGGATCCCCAACCAATATGAGTAGCATGTTCCAGTGCCGTAGCAACCTTTTAGTGAAAAAACTTTTTCTAATAATTTAAACCCAATCAGACTCATGGACAGTGCCTCTTGTTGTATCTCCTAGCACTATGAGAGGAGATGAACTGAAATATCTTGGTAACTGTCCTTCAAGTATTTCAGGATTTGCAGGCAGCTTTTAAATCACCTCTTGGCCTTCTCTTTGTTGTACTAACCAAGCTCATCTCCCTCCTACGCACCTTCTAGGTTATGTGTCATTTTTCACACTCCCTCCATTTTTCTCTATAACCTTCTGGAACTGGGAGAGGCAAGCAAAACTGGTAAAAAGTTCCAGTTGTGGCTTTGCTAGCACTGTGTGGAGAAAAATTATAATTTCTCCTGATCGGCCAGGTACAATTCTCACAAAGAATCACAGTATGCCTTTTTTTTTTTTTAATCTATTCATTGCTGCTCCCAAGTCCTCTTCAGCAGAGCTAGCATTCAGCCAGTTGTTTAGTATGGATTGGTGTCTAGGGTTGCTCTACCCAGGATGAAGAAAATGTTTTTTTTTCCTTGAGGAACTTAATGAGATTTCAATTGGTCTGGGCCTTAAGTTTATCAAAGTATTTCTTGGACAAAGTTATGTTACGTATGTTAGATACTACCTCCAAGTCAGGTTTGTCTACAGATTTTCTGACCACACATTTTGTCTCATTACAATAGTTGTTGATAAGGATATTGAACAACGTGCCCAATATCAACCCTGAAGTACTCCACTCATTCCCAGTGGCAACTGGACATGGAGCTCTTGAATTCTGTCCTTTAAGGTCAGAAGAATATTATGTCAGAAACCTTACAAAAGTCAAAATGTATTACATCTACTACTGTTCCACCAGCCACACGGTCATTTCATCATAGAAAATGATTCAAGTTATTCAAACGTGATTTGATGTCATTAAACCCTTGCTAGCTATTTTACATCTTCTTGTCCTTTATGTGTTCATAAATGGATTCCAAGGCAAAAATCATACACTTATGGAAATATAGAATGTATCAATATGTAGATATAATCATATGTGATCACATTCTATAATTAAATACTGACTTTATGCATGGTGGGAGAGCAATGGCTCCTGTTTACTTTTACTTTAGGAAGTCTATTGACACCTAACACACTTCTAGGAAAATTGGTGATATATATTGTGGATAGGTGGACTATAAGATGAGAGAAAAAGTAGCAGTATCACTGAGCTCAAAGGGTTCTGATTAGCATTATCATGTCTGCCTGTTGGCTGATTACCAGTGGTATGTGTCAAGGTTATTACTGGCTTATTATAGGTCTAGATAATGGGACAGATTGTACCCTCAGCAAATTCATAGAAGATGCCAAATTGAGGGGACCAGTGGGTACTCTGGAAGGATCCTCACCAGGCTGCAGAAGAGGGCTGACAAAAAACTCATGCTATTCAACAAAAGGAAATGCAAAACCCTGCACCAAGACTGAAATAACCATACGCAGCTGTACAGGCAAGGAAATGACTGAGTTGAAGGTTGTTTTACAGAAAGATGGTATGGAGGATCCTGGTGGTCAAGTTGAATGTGAGACAGCAGTGTGCCCTTGCAGTGAAGCAGGCCAACAGCATCCTGGCTGTATTACCAAGACCATCTCCCAATAGGTTGAGGGAAATGATCCTTCCCCTTTCTTTGTCACTTGTGTAGCTATGTCTATAGTACTATGTCTAGTACGGGGTTCCCTAGTCTAAGAAAGTCAATACCATACTGAATTGAGTCCAGTGGAAGACTACAGGGTGTCTGGGAGGTTGAAGCACATACCACAAAAGACAAGGCTGAAAGCTGTCTGTCAAAAAGAGAGAACTAAGGGATGGGGGAGTGGGATATCTTGTTGTCTGCAACTACTTAAAGTGAATGTCTAACACAACAGAGGTAGAGTCTTCTTGGGGGTGCACAGTGACAAGATGAAAAGCAACAAAGACAAGCTGCAGCATGGTGAATTCAAATTATATAGCAACAAGAATGAAGGCAGTCAAACAGTAGAACAGAGAAGCTGTGAATAGAGAGGCTGTGGAGTGTTCATTCTTGGAGATATTTTGAACTCAACTGATGCAGCCCTGTGCAACCTGAACTGAACCATGAGCTGGCCAAACCAGATGACCGGTCCTTCCAACCAAAATTATGCTGTGATTTTATCTACCTATTACGTATCTGTAACAAGTGAAATAAACTTGATGACAACTTGGTAGCTTGGCTTACTTAGGCGTGATCCTTTTAAATTAAGTTTGGATATCTGCAGTTCAATGATTACATTTGATCTAATCAGTCTACGTTCTCTTTACATTTAACAGAACAAAGATCTTCTACCTTAAGAACCTACTTGCCTTAATGTAGTTATCCAAAGCAAGTTCTGATAGCTATTTTTTTAGCTTAGAAGCTCAATTCAGTTGCCTAGTGCTATTTGAAAAACACCCTCATGGATGTATGGGAGGCTAAACATCTTTTGGACAACTAGGTGAAAGCCTACCAAAGTACCCTAGTGTTTCTTGAATAATACAATTTGCCACCAAATTTTGAGATATATCTAAAAAAAAAAGTCCTATGAAGTAATTTATTGAACATGTATCCTCTCAAATAGATTTTTAAATTACTATTTGAACTTGACTTTTGAGGTACTAGCATGATTTTTCATTGCAGGATTTTTAGTGCTGTTCAAAAATAAAGTGTCTTTCAATAGACTGTCTACTTTAACAGGTCTTTATTTTACTTTTGTGGTCATTTATCACTACTGATTGTCATAGAGATAGCAAACTTCAAAGGGAATATTTTGTATATTTAAAGCTACTCAGTAGTAGGAAAAAATGTTTAAATAGTTCAGCACATTTCTCAGCAAAAGATCTTTTAAAATATCGTTTGAAAAATGTTTGTACTTACGTCCCTTTAGTGACTAGAAATCAGCTACAGACAACTTTTCAGCTTCTAGAAAGAAAATTGCCTTAAAACTTCATTAAATTTTTATATTTGTCTGCCTGCCTTGTTAACATTTAATGAATAGGCAAAAGTATATCCTGAAAAATTTCTTTCCAATGAACGATTTTATACAAGAGCTTTTAATATATTGTTATAGAAAAAAAAAGGTTGAAAATCTGGAGCTTACTAGGCCACTATTGCTTGCAGTGTCTACACCTCGCTCACAGTTTTGAACTATACACCAATGAATCCCAGGGAAATCAGCTCAAACTGATTTTTTTTTTAATGTAAATGTTGAAAGACAAATATATGAATTCTATAGTGAAATTATGGAGGGAATTTCCATAATCCCTTTCTTCATACTTTCCTCAGTGGAAATAATTTCATATAATTTTATCACATGTGATTCTGCAAAACAAGTTTCTAGAGAATATAATTGTTGCTCTCATCTGCTTGTGTTTCCTTTTTAAAATGCTCACAATACTCAGTGTTCAGTATACATCTATTTTCAAATGGATATTTACTGAAGTATTGTAGCTGTGGTAACAAAACTATTTAAAATACTGTCGATTGTGTTTTAAATGGTTGAGTTTTTCTTTTGCTTTAAGAAAATAAGCAAAACCCCCACCAAAACCAAAACACACACAGAAGGCTGACCAAACCTGAATTTTAAACTCACAGAAAATGCTGAACATGAACAAATTACTTGGCTGTAGCTGTAAAAACACCTAGCCAGGCACAATGCTATTAATACCATAACTCATTGCAACTAAAGCAATAAAATGTTGATTAACTGTAACCTTAGAAACCCACCCACATCTCCCTACATTTCCCCAGCTCAACTACCTACAGAAACAAGCAGGTCACAAGTAGACCCTCCCATAATCATCAACACATTTTCCTTTTCATACCATCACTCCCCCATAATCTGAAGTTTCACTTGTGTTTGTGTGAGAGCAATTCCTTAGAAATTATTCATAGGCGAAGATATGCGTATGCCACAAAACTACAGCTAGTTAAATGCCAGATTTCTTATATGTAGTCCAATAGAATTAGACAACATGTGCATAAGGCCAGTATTTGATCCTATTGCTATCTAATGATTCTTAATTCTTTTGTCTTTTCCTATATTCTGTATTCTTTTTCTTTCTAAATGTTATCTCAACTGTTTTAACTGACCTGTGACAAGATATGAAAGTCACAACAACAATTATATGTCAGACTCAATTAACCCCCTTGTGAATATGTATTTCTGGTTTAATTTTCATTAGGTTTTGTGAACTTCAATGTTGTGGTTTTTTTCTGTAAAAATAAAACTTTGATCTTGACAGACTGATTAGTAACAGATTATGACAATAACAGATTATTATTAACAGATTATTGATTTAGTACTGTTTCTAATTGATAAAAAGACAATATCTTAATTTATTAGGAATTGTATTTGTTAGCTTTTATTTATTGCTTTCTATGAAGACAAAACTTGAGGAGTGTAGCCCAAAGAAAAGATGATCTTCATAAATCACGACATGATTTCTGGAGAACAAAACTATTTGACCATTTAAGTCATCCAAAGCTGTTGTTAAAAATGAGCAATAGCTATAGCTACTTAGGTGAGACAGACCACTGACAAATATTTTTAGGGCTTTCTCTGACTACCCACTTTTCACTCTACTGTGTCAGACACTGCATGGAAAGATTTAAGCTAACTCTCTCAGCCTTCTTTCCACAGTTCTTCATTTGGACTGTTGTTACACACACTTGCTTTTCGCTTTTTTCATTGCTCAAAACTATTTACAAAAGAAATACTGAAAAAGATACCCAGAGTGATTTATTGTTCAAATATGAATTCCAAAAGATTTTAAATTTCTCAAATTACTCTTCTGTGATCTTCAGGTTACAACTCCAAGATCAATGACTCTCAGTGAAAAGGAAAATTAATTCCTCCAAGGACCACATACACTCAAATGTTTAGTTATTGATTAAATTAGTAGATATTTAATCAAATTACTTTTTAAAAGGTTCCTAGGCTTGGTCAACACAAACTTTGTATTTCTGAATTACATTAGTATATGTAATGCATGTAGTGAATATTAGTCAAATGGTACCAAAACAACCTTCTTATTAGTCTCTGTTATGTCAGAATAACTTTCTACATAAAGAACTTGCACTAACAATAACAATCACCATGCAGTGTAAAGAATCAAAACTGAATGTAACATGTCTACTGTTAATTTCAATATAGCAATTTAATCTAGAAATTTTTTTCACCTGTCATAGTTTATAACTAAAGACTATTATATATTGTAAAGTACTGAAAAACTACGAGAAGCCTCTAACAGAGGCATGGAAAATAAAACTTGTTTGTTTTCTTTGGATAAAAGGTGTTTAATTGTGGTAGGTAGGGAGGAGGAAAATTTAAGGGATATCATCCAGTTCTATAGGTTGATGTCAAAGTTTTAGTTCAACAACATTTACCTATAAAAGCCTAAACATACTGGATTCTGACAGGGGGAGAAGTAACCATTGTTAGGAGAGCTTTTGTTTCAGAAGGAAAATAAAGCAAAGAATAGAGTAAGAAAATATCTTGTGTTTTCTTATTGACTTTTTAAAAATCAAAACCATTAAAACATTAATATTTAATTTAATTTAGCATGTAAATTATGAGTTTTGATTCACTTCCCATCTCTTTTAGTATTTCACTTCACAAGGCAATAAATACAGAAAAACATGAATTGGTTAACTGGCCAATAAACAACTGATTACTGCAATCATTTCTCTTCCTATTTAGCAGTTAAATCTACTGATTATACTGCTACAACAGAATACCTACTTTATTCTAACTATTCCAGTAAATTAAAAAAAAATATAATTTCTGCAGAGCGATTACAAGTGCAGAAATGCCTCTTGATTTTTTGAATGCCATTCCTAGCAAACTGATGGAGTTGAATTCTCGTTTTGGAGAGTAACAAAATAAGACCCTACTTGGTGGAAAAGTCTTGTAAAAATGCTGCATACTGATCCATGGTAATTAATAATTCAAAATAAGTTTAAATCTAAAAGAAAAAATAACTCTTATACTGTATGCTAAACATAGGTATGCAGACAGTTAAAGTAGAATAACCTATATCCTATAAATCCATATTTTTGTATAACTTTATGGTACTGTATATGCTGAAAAGCCAACGAAAAATAAGAGTTTTTCAAATTATCATGGTAAAAGTCATCATGTAGAGAAAGTAAATGAGTAAGTGTTGTACAAAGTCAAATCTTCTAATACTGTGGCAAAACAGGTAAAAATATGAATAAAATATGAATTAAATAGATGTCATCTCCCAGTGGCAGAGGTTAACCACCACTGCACCTCTTTCCAGCACACTAAACTTTAATTGCTGAGGGCAACAGTACCTTTGAACTTTGGATGGCAGGCACTTGAACACATTAATAGGGTAATTGACACCTGAATTCAAAAGCTTTGCCTCATGTTGTAAAACAGGCTTTGATATTTAATATATTTTCAGCCAAATCTCTTTGCTCTTTTCTACACAATGTTGAAGAAAAGACGTGAGTTAAGAAACTATTGGTTATATGAAGAAAAAACAAGCTCCAAAACAATCACATTTTTTCTGAGTACGGCATCCATAACAGTAAAACAGCAGATTTCAGTGCTAAAATATTTGTTTATGCAACAGTCAATGAACTAGTTTAAAAATTGTTATTTTCTGCTTCTTATCTGTGCATATCACTGAAGGAACGTCTGCTGATTTCTGTTTATGTTATTCATTATTTTCCTGATCAGTCTTTAGTTAGGCTTTAAATCATCCAATTAACTGCAAAACTATGCTTAATATATTACCTGAGCTTCAGCTAGCTTTCAGAGTGATACTGAGGTATGAAATTTCTAGTGAATACACGCTGGGCACCATGTTACCCTGTACAACAATAGAGAGCAGAGATCCTCAGGCAAACTGGCTCTGAATTGGGAAGCATTATAACTCTGCTGAAGCAGTCTGTGCCTGATCTATTTTGCAGTTGGCTGAAAATGCTAGATTGCAATGAGAACCCAAACTAGTCTGTCTGTACAGCAGAGCATAGATGTTTCAGCTCGACTGGGGTTAGTTCTGGGATTTCTAATGCACCACTATAATGTCTGGCACAGCTACAGAAAGATTTTGATAGCTGCACAGAGATAAGGGAGCAGAAAAAACAAAATCAGAACACCCAAAAAAACCCAAACCACCCTAGATTTATTCTTTCTTCTCAAAGTGCTCACCTTTGACCAAACTCTGCCCAAATTGAATTCTATGGCAATAGTAAACACTTCAGAAAACATGACTTTCAAAAGTGAAAGTAACCTCAAGTGAGGCTTTGCTGATTATGGCAACTATGTGAAATAATGAATGCTTTGTGCTTTTGATGAAGCTCTCCTTTAATACAAAGAGTGTAATCTTTGTCCCACTGAATTTAATAGACATTTTTGCTATTGATTATAGTGGAACTGGGATTTCATCCTCTCACAATGGAGCAATCATTTAATATGTATCAACTCCAGAGTCTTTTATGGCTAAACAGCAAAAACTAATACTACTATGCTGTTGTTTCCTTGTAAACCGCATAAGTAGATACAGTAGATAAAATGCAGTAAAGAAGTGGGAGTACTGGGAAAACGAACAGGGGAACAAAAAAAAAAAAAAAAAAAAAACAGAAGGGAGACGTACTGTTCTTAGACTCATGTTTTCCTTTTTCGTTATGATGTTACACTTGTTTATAGAATATGAAGCAGAAAATGTGGTGAAAGAAAGAAAGGATATTTCCTTTAATATGGTGACTGTTAACTGTGTGCGACTATGAAAGCTAGGCTAGTATATTATTTTTGTTAGACATTGCAATAATTTTGAGTTCTTGTGCAAACCTCTGGGGGTTGTAGATTTTTGTTTGTTTGTTTTGAAGGTGTCAGTGAAACCAGTGTGACAAAATCAACACTTTTCTATCTGAAAAAAAAAAAAAAAAAGAGCTACAAGCATTTTGAAAATATTTTATTGAAATTAAATTATTTTAGATAATAATGAATGTCACTGTAGCAGAGGCAATGAGGAGGCAATAAAAAAAAAAAAAGAAACAGAGACCAAAAGCTGGTAAAAGCTGTACTGTGATACCAAGTAATAGGAGAATTCAGTCAGCTGTTGGTTTGTCTTCCAAGTCATGGAGACACATACTGCATCACATTACTGTGGACAGGAAATGTTTCTGTGTAAGCTGTATGATGTGTTAGGAAGTGTTTGGGAAGATGCTGGTGCTCTTAGACCTGAAACAAGCACTGGCATGGTGATACCAGGACATTTAGGCTGTCCATCCAGCTGTTTTCCTGTTGTCCAGAGAAGGGACCCAGCATTACCCCATTGCTGGTGCTCCTGACTGCCAAAGCAGGCAATATGGTTGTGTGGTATTGTTGGAATAACATAGCAACCATACTTGATTTGGGCTGTGGTGATCAAGTGCAGAGCTGTCTAATGGGTACCCCAAAACAGCACCAATCACACATTCTGAATCTTTTGTTAACCTTTCTTTCAATTTCTTCAACCTCTTTTTCTTTGCCCTCATAGCCCCTTTCTCTCCAGCCTCAAGGTCATGAGATGTTTACATCCAGGTGGAGTATTTTTGTTGTTTTGCTGGGTTGTACCACTAGAGTGAGCCCTTTTCTTGCCTGTATGTTGAGATCTTTGAACTGCTGCTGGATCTTGTCCCACTTCCGTGCATCTTTGTTAACTGCCTTTGAGGTCATTGTGCCAATGATGTCGCACAGTCCTGAGCCATGCTACCAATTCCAACAATGACATCAACCATAAAAGATATATCTGATAGAGTATGTCTGTGACCTCAGGTGTCCACCAATGGTGTCAGGTGCCAGAGCTGCTGTGGAACAAGCATTTACCTCTTTTATGTTTTTAACTAGAAGCTGCCCTCTGAAAAGCAGTTATAAACTGAGTAACAGTGGAGTCACTGTAAACATTTTGGATGTTCCTGCAGCTGTCACCTGCATTTTGTGCTTTATAGATATTTCTTCTGCACTGTCATATGATTATGGACTTCTGTCATCTTTCAAGGAAAATAATGTGATTGCTAGAGAGTCTTGATTAAGGCACAGGACCGTCGTATATCCCAAAGAGCAAAAAAGACCTCATACACTGATTCTGAAACAGAAAAAAAGAAAAAAAATTATGTTGGAAGGGTACTTAGTTACAAGCACATACATGCATTCACAAATACACATCAGTAGCTACACATACACACTACATACATAGGTGAACACATTGTTTACCTGTATATGCAAATCAAACCAGGGCAGCATGCAGAAGCTACAGGGAGGTCCTCTATTAAAAGATGACTTAATGGTAGATGGAAAAAGGGACTGGTGCCTAAGTGAATGGAATGGAGACCCCAGACAAACCTGTACAAAAACGCTGTGTTGTTGCCTTGCTGTGGTCACAGAAAGCTTATTTTGTCATCTCAAGTTCTGCACTGTATATGCC
Organism: Pterocles gutturalis; assembly: GCF_000699245.1. Lineage (NCBI taxonomy): Eukaryota > Metazoa > Chordata > Aves > Pterocliformes > Pteroclidae > Pterocles > Pterocles gutturalis. The sequence goes on along the minus strand of NW_010140351.1, from coordinate 6,941 downwards.
CAATAGCACCACCATCCCACAGGGGCTGACAGATTAAGCATCACCTCATGTTGGAATTTGTTTGGGGTGGACTAGGTGTTCTTTCTCATAACTCACAACTAGAGCACAGGGGTTGGACCGGATGACGTGCAGAGGTCCCTTCCAATCTCAACCATTCTGTGTTTCTGAACTCAAAAGGCACATCACAGAATAACGGAATCACAGAACAGTGGTACGAGACAGTGATATAGTCTCTCCTCCTAACACAGCTTTTGCATCATTTAATCATTTTGTTAGCCCTGAGACTAAATCTAGGGGTCTGATCTGAAGAAAGAATAGTTGATAGGGACAGTAACTGAGGTCAACAAAATCATGAAGGTGATAGATAAAGTCAAGGAGAGTTGTTATTCACCAAATGCCATAATATTAAAACTAGGATAACCTCAATGAAACCAGTCTAAACCAGACAAAAAAAAAAAATCTCTTTACATAGCAGGTAGTGAACTTCTGCAACATGCTATTATAGGACGTGGCGGAGGCAGCCAGTGTCAGGAGGTTCAAATTAATGAGTGAACAAATAAATAAAGAACAAATGGATACTGAAAGCAATGAAGAAAGATACATACTTTAGAAACCCTAATACAATAATCATGGGCTCAGAGAAGGAATGATGGGAGTAGATCACAGAAAAGGACCAGGCTTGTGTGCTCTCCCTAAATATGTCTCTGATCATCCCTGCTGGGGGACAGATTGGCCTGGACTGGTCTGTCCAGCAGAGCATGACTTACATTATACTCTTATCATTGGTCTCCTTTTGAGAGTGGACCATAGTTCAGTCCTCAAACCTTTTAGGAGAGAACTAAACAGAAGATCTGATTAATAAATGGTAAAGTCAAAGAGGGGAGGAAGAATGAGGATAACAATGGCCACAGAGATTGATATGCAAAGCGTGATTTGTTCCCAAGCCTTAAAAGATTACTATTTAGGCTATTAAATTAATGAAGAGTTTTTTTTTCTTCCTATAAATGCCATATATCATTCTTAATTTGTGCTAGTCTGAGGAGGTCTGATATGTGCCATCTCACCAGGACCAGAAATAGGAACTTTGTTAGAAGAAATAAACAATTCTAGTATGCTAGCTCAAAAGACAACAAAACAAGCTCAAAAGATAACAGAGCAAACACACTCCAGTATCATACAAATTAAAATTAGTTAGTTACATAGTTTAATTGCTCCATAGTTCTATCAAGTTTGAGATCATTTAAGGAACCTGAAGGAGCACAAGTCCATGGGACCTGATGAGGTGCATCCACATGTCCTGAGGGAAGTGGCAGATGATAAACCACTATCCATCGTAACGAAGAAGTCATGGCAGTTCAGTGAAGTTCCCACTGACTATAAAAGGGAAACATAACCCCTGTTTATAAAAGGAAGATCTGGGGAACTACAGGCCAGTCTCACCTCTGTGACCAGCAAGATGACAGAGCAGATCCTTCTGGGAACTGTGCTAAGGTACATGGAAAATAAGGAGGTGACTGATGACAGCCAACATGGCTTCACTAAGAACAAATCATACCTACAAATCTGGTGGCTTTCTACGATGGAGTTATAATGTTAGTGGATAAGGGAAGAGCAACTGACATCATCTACCTGGATTTGTGCAAAGCATTTGACATCATCCTGCACAACATCCTGGTCTCTAAATTGGAGAGGTATGGATTTGATGGTTCAACCACTCAGTGGATAAGGAATTGGCTGGATGGTTGCACCCAAAGAGTTGTGGTCAACAGCTCAATGTCCAAGTGGAAACAAATGACAAGTGGCGTTCCATATTGGGACTGGTGTTGTTTAACATCTTTGTCAGAGATGTGGACAGTGGGATTGTGTGCACCCTCAGAAAGTTTGCCAATGACATCAAGCTGTGTAGTATGGTCAACACGCTGGAGGGAAGGGATGCCATGAAGAGGGACCTGGACAGGCTTGAGAGGTGGGCCCATGCAAACCTCATGAAGTTCAGTGAGGCCAAGTGCAAGGTCCTGCACGTGGGTCAGGGTAATCCCAAGCACAAATACAAGCGGGACAGAGGATGGATTGAGAGAAGCCCTGAAGGGTGGGGGTGTTG
>NW_010140351.1:0-4400 GCF_000699245.1 Pterocles gutturalis | reverse complement strand
TTTCCGGTGAGAGTGGTGAGGCACTGGAACGTGCTGCCTAGGGAAGTTGTGGATGCCCCGTCCCTGGAGGTGTTCAAGTCCAGGCTGGATGGGGCTTTGAGCAACCTGGTTTAGTGAAGGGTGTCCCTGCCCATGGCAAGGGGGTTGGAACTCGATGATCTTTAAGGTCCTTTCCAACCCTAACCATTCCATGATTCTGCACCTCCATGTACAATGTTCTTTAAAACATGATGTATATTTCTTTGTTCGTTTGTTTTTTTCTGTCATACTACTTTCTGTACCATTAAGGGAGTTAATATTATTTTGTTTCTACAATGCAGCAAATCTCTTTTTAAAGTTTTTCTAAAAAATAATTTTAAAATGACAGATAGGGATTTTTGTTACACTAATTTAAGATGTTATGCAAAATTCACTAATGACTTCTTTCCTTGTGGCCATCCCAGACTTATGCCTGCAAACCATTGCATCTATACTGTCATGCGTTCACTGGAAATATAATATGCAAATGAAAATTCTAATTGGCTAAGGACAGATGCAGGCTGGAAATTTTTGATTACTACCCTTAAGAAAAAAGTGAGGTAAAAAAGGAAATTCAGTCAAGTGCAAAGCACGTATCAAGAAATGAAGAAAAGGAATAAGGTCAATAGTATTTTAAGGCAGCAAAAATGTCTTTTGAAGTGAAAATGGGAACAAGTAGGACAATACTAAAAACACTGAGTCTCTGTGTATGAATAATTAGAAGAAATGTCCATGCTGAACCCCTATAAAACAGTTTCTTAATGTAACAACTAGGCTGGTAGCAGTGAAATAGTAATTTAAAATAGAACAGACAGGGTGATTGAATACATCAAATTGAAAATAATCTTCATATTCAGTGAGCTGTGATGTCAGTTGTTTTGTACGTTTCTGGCAACTGGGCATTGTTATTGTTCCCTCAGTTTCCATCTAGCATCATACATTTAAATCAAGAATTTACATCAAGTATTTGTATGCATCATTTTAGATTAAGATAAAAACTAACTGGGTAGAATTCCCGTAATTTAGGTTTACTCTTCAGTTAACTATTAGATCAGTCAATCAATTTTGATGTATAACTCACTCAAAGAGGAAATATTGAGAAAATGTACAAATGTATGGTAAAAAAATGTATTCTAAAAGTCTTCTGAGGCTAACATGTAAAGCAATATTACCACTTCCACCATCAAATTAGGATTGGATCAAATGAAATATTACGTATATAGGGTTGTGGGTATTTTTTTTCTATAAATGTGACTACATTCATTTTTAACTCTCCTCTCCAACTTATACTTTTTTATCATGTGTCTTTGTTCACAACATAGCAAGCCTCAACCAGGCTGACATCTTTGTGCAAAGTATTCTGAAAATATACAGGAGGTGATAATCCCAGCTCAGACAATTTTGTAACACAAAATTCAAACCAGAATATCAATATAGAATAAGTGAGCAGGAAAAGAAGAAAAAATAAAAATACTTCTTTTTCCAACATTATTTTTTAGCTTAATAAAGTTAGAGCAGGTAAGTATGATGTATGTTATACATGTTATATAACTTCAAAAAGGCACAATGAAATGAAGTATCGACCCCATTTCTTTGTTTAACTTTCCTACATTTCCCATGATTTTTTTCAGACTTCAGCACCTAAGTACCATGTCATGTTGTAATTTAATTTCTTCAGCATTTCCATCATATCTTGAAAAGTGCAAGTTTCAATTTACGTAGCAATTGATCTTTGAAGTTGTTGGTAGCTTGTTAGACAGTATATTTACTGAATCACTGGAACATATTTGTGGCATTGGTCATAGAATAGTTTGGGTTGGAAAGGACCTTAAAGATCATTGAGTTCCAAGCCCCTGCCATGGGCAGGGACACCTCCCACTAGATCAGGTTACTTAAAGCCTCATCTAGCCTGGCCTTGAACACCTCCAGGGATGGGGCATCCACAACTTCCCTTGGTAACCTGTTCCAGTGTCTCACCACCCTCACAGTGAAAAATTTCTTCCTAATGTCTAGTCTAAATCTACCCTCTTTCATCTTAAAGCTGTTACCCCTTGTCCTATTGCTACACTCCCTGATGAAGAATGTCTCCCCATCTTTCCTGTAAGCCCCCTTTAAGTACTGGAAGGCTGTTCTATGGTCTCCTCGGAGCCTCCTCTTCTCTAGGCTGAACAACCCGAATTCTCTCAGCCTGTCCTCATATGGGAGGTGCTCCATCCCTCTGACTAACTTTGTGGCCCTCCTCTGGAGTCATTCTAACAGGTCCATGTCCCTCTTATGTTGGGGGCCCCAGACCCGGATGTAGTACTCCAGGTGGGGTCCTCGCCTCACAGCTTAATATCAGAAATGGAAACAACAAAGAAAGAGACAGAGTCCACAACGTGGAGCTTTGTTGGCAATAATATATTTTTTTTCTTTTCAAATAGTAAAATTTCATCCAACAGTGTACCTAGTTCAAAATGCAGGAGGATGGAGCCAGGCTCTTCTCTGTGACATCTAGTGATAGGACAAGGAGCAATGGGTTCAAGCTGGAACATAGGAGGTTCCACTTGAATATGAGAAAAAACTTCTTCACGGTGAGGGTGACGGAGCACTGGAACAGGCTGCCCAGAGAGGTTGTGGAGTCTCCTTCTCTGGAGACATTCAAAGCCTGCCTGGATGCGTTCCTGATCTCGGTGTTCCTGCTCCGGCAGGGGGATTGGACTAGATGATCTTTTGAGGTCCCTTCCAATCTCTAACATTCTGTGATTCTGTGAATAACTCCTAAAGAGTCAAGTGAAATCAAGATCTGTCTCTGTATTATTACTAGATCTGGACAGACATATTATCAATTTGCAATGAAATTTAAAATTTAAAGAAAGAGGATTTTTAAGAAAATATTTCTTTCATGTTTATTTATGAGTTCTCCATTCAACTGAATGAAGAGTGAAGACTACTTCTTCAGATCTTTTGAGATCAAGACAGGTAGGAAAACTCCAAAAAAAAAGTACTATCCAGTAGGTTGTTCTGAAAGGTACAGAGTATTTCCTGACCTCACTATATGTAGTTGTTGCACACCGCAGGCCTTCCTCCTGTCCACACTTCCAGCATGCTCGACATCATGACAGTATATAAGTGTGGCTCCTTTGCTGACTCTGTTTTCCCTTAGCACTCTATTACACCTCCCATCTTCCTAAAAACCATTAAATGACACTGCAGGTCTTGTTGGACCCTGTGTGTGGTCTGCTCCTAGACTTGCTGGGTGCCATGAAAGAGTGGTGCTACTGAGCTAAGTGTCCCTTCTGGTGGGACTACAGATATTTCAGGCAGGCCGTCTGCAATATTAAATTCTCCGTGCCCTCCAGCCCAGGGAAAAGTTCTCTCTAAATTGAAGAGGTATGGATTTGAATGATGGACTGTTCAATGGATAAAGAATTGGTTGGCTGGTCGCAGCCAAAGGGTTGTGGTCAATGGCTCTATGTCTAGGTGGAGGCCGGTCACAATTGGTGTCCCTCAAGGGTCTGTCTTGGGACTAGTGCTTTTCAACATCTTTATCAAGTAGCGAGATCTGCTGCTTCGGAGCCGACCCAGCTCTGACAGACCAACTGATCACGAGGCACAGGGGCGGCTTTCCGGGAGATTCCTTCCACAGGAAAACCCTGAGACAGTGGCATAACCCGAATCCTGCCACCAGCTCTCCTGCGAGAGGCTTATGTGGTGCGGGAGTTGCCGGGGCAATGGTGACCACAACCCCCTCCCAGTCCTTAAATTCTTATCGGGAGAGCTAGCTCTCCGCCCACAGAGAGCACCCTGTAACACGCTGCAGCAGCAGAGGAGGCGGCTCATTTAGTGGGACACTGAAGTTCTGCCGGGTCCAGAAGCCTCATAAAGCAGCTGTAGGAGCAGAGCGAGCAGGCAGGGTTCCTCTGAGAAGGAGGAAAGAACTAAAGACCAGGAAAAGCACGGACATCCTCCCTGACCCTCCAGTCAGAATGGTAGGCACTCGTCTCAGAGCTAAGGCTGCTGCTCTGGCTGAGGGGTCTGCACCACCTTCCCCTGCGATGGCCCATGCCCCCATACAGACAGAGCTTCAGACAGCAGAGGCAACCGTACAGACCTTGGTATGTGGGAGGTGTTTAAACTACTCTCCTGGGCTAGGGATGGGAGACAAACCATCCTGCAATAGGTGTGCCCAGGTGGACAAGACTCTAGAACAGGTGGCCAAATGTCAGGAGGAAGTGGCAAGATTGAGGAGTATCAGGGAGTGTGAGCAGGAGATAGGTTGGTGGATCCACACCCTACCATCCCCTGAGGCAAAGGCAGGAGACAGAGGCTCCACAAGAAGCAGAGGATCCCCTCCCCTCTTGCCATCAGAGTAAAGGAAGGGACCTAAGAGAAGGGGGGAA
>NW_010140350.1:0-6359 GCF_000699245.1 Pterocles gutturalis | reverse complement strand
CATATTTGCTAATTTTTATCTGCTGTCAACTTGTATTCTATTTTATACAAGAAAAAGGGGTTTTTTTTGCTTTTCAAGGTGTGTATAAGCAAAATAAAAATCAATGCAAAACAGGAGAAATAGAGTTGACCCTACTTACAAATAAGGCAGCAATTTTGCAAGAAAAAGCTCTTCCTTAGATTCTATTAAATGCAATGATATTGTCAGCCACAGTGTTACTAAAGGTCTGGATCACTTATCTCTGTAATACATTTCACATTTTCTGTTAACCTTTAGACAACTGGATTACAGGATGTCTTTTATTTTTCGAAGAAGTTACTTAGTTCCTGGATAGATTACTTCAGTTTTCTGTCCGAAACTTTTCCATATATAGAAAATGAACCCATCAGATTCTGGTCTGCTTTCTCTCACTGCCTAAATATATATTTTTTTAAATTTGTGACTTTTTTACTATCAGGAGGCCTAGAAGGCTTGAAGTCCTTTATCCACAAAGCAGGAGTGGATTTCCACAGACAGCAAGATGTAGAGACGCTGCTGGCCAGACCCTTGCCTGTGTGCTACTGAGGTTTAGAGCACTCTGGGAGTGATACAGTGGTTTTGATCTTCAACAACAGAGCTATGGGGAGATCAGTCAAGATCAGGTCTTCCATACTTTGGAAGCATTGCACCCACTTTTTCCATACTACCACACTTTTTCTTGCCTTCCCCCACACACTTCGTCACTGCCCCACAATGCATTCTCTGATATCTCTGCTTTCCCACCCACACCTCCTAATACCTTCATAAACTTTTCTCTCCCTCCCTCACCACAGAGAGCTCCAGGCAGCAGCAAGCCCCTAATTACACAGCCAGGAGAGAAACACAGCAAGAACTCCCATTTTTCCACGTAGGAAATTGGACAGAAATATAACATCTAAACACAGCAGGGAAGAAATATTGCTCCTACACAGTCAGCCTGTGAAATACACGTGCAAATTTGATTCAGGGAAAAGGACAGACTAGATGAATCCTTCCAGTCTCAGATTAAATCCTGGGATCCTCCTCTAGCACACCCCAATTCAGTGTTCCCCAGCTACACCACCCTGAAAGTCTAAAATCCTGCTGTGGGTGCTAGCAGCCTTGGTTTACACAAAAAGCCTCTTTGGTCTCAACCTGGAATTACCTTTGGGAAAAAAATCCAGTAGGAACAGGCCTTTCTAACTGAAGAGACTGATTTTCTTTGGACTCCTATCTGAGGGCTGCAAAGCAGGGTGATACTCTGCTTTGTTTTCTATGTTTTGTAATTATAACATCTGAGAAAACAGAAACGCAACAGTGAATGCAGGAGTCAGCAAACCCCACACTGCCTCTGGTACAGTATTCTGGAGAGGATTAAAAAATACATAAAAATCCAGCATATTAATTAAAAATGACACAAATGTGGCACAAGCAAAAAACACTGACAAACAGCCTTTTGATGGAAAGAAAGGTCCTGCAGGAACTGCCCAACGTGAACACCAAGTGAGACCCTGGGAATTAACTTTCCTTCTCTGGCACAGCGAGGGCAGATTATGTGCTTTGTCCGGGCTTTCCTTTCAGTGCGATTCATACCAGCCTCAGTCCTGGGAGAAATCCTTTAAGAGGTCTGGGCCCTTGACAGGAAGGAACACTTTCTCTGGAGGCTGGTAATGTAAATTCCCTCCAGCCTCAAGGCATTCCATGTCTGCTGAAACTCTGCTCTGTAACCTGGGCTGGGTAGCTTTCCCTGGTAATTATTGTCCCTTTCCTTTTTCATTTCCTGCCCACTATTTGCTACTTTAGTCAGCTTCAGGGAGGATGTAAGAAAAAAAAAGAGTAGGAAATCTCTGCAGCACCTTTAGGCTGCCGGAGAGCAGGAGCTGGTGTCACAGGCAACGGCTGGAGCTGTTGGTTGTTTCTCCCTCCTTTGCCAGGTCAACCACAGGCAGAGCCAGGTCCTGCAGAGGCGTGGGGTTTGTCTCAGAAACCAAAGTGCCTCCCCGTAGATCTGGATGTGTATTCTGAGAATAAAGCAGCTGCTTCCTTGGGAAAAAGGAAGGCATATGACATCCAATTTCATAACCTTTTTGAGAAATTGAGTTGTATTTTTTTAGAAAAAGTAGGTGCCCGTAATATTTTCCATCTTTCTGGGCTTTTTTTTTTTTTATGCAGTTGCTCATCAAAGAGTCTTCTCCATGTGTGTTATTGTCTTCCCTTCTTTCCTCTAATGGAAAGCTGCTCTGAGCTCTCAGCCAGCAGGAGATATTAAGTACATCCAAATGATCATCCTTTTCACAGGTGCAGGCGGGAGCTCAGTGCTCCAGCAAAATCCAGTTTGCTAATAGTTTTATGCTGCATGTACTGTAAACACATAAAAAAGGCAGGATAATAATCTTTAGTGCAGTTTGTGGGATCAGTCCTATAGCCTGGAAAAATAAATGTATTTGCACTTCTCATAAGACTGAGTTGATTATTCTGTTAAGCCAGAGCTGCCAATCTTGTGCTGCACCATTACACTTAGACCCTGGATTACCGTCAGGAATATGAGCAGAAAAGGGAAACTTCACATCCTTAAAGTCAACTATAAGGATGGTTGCAGGGTGAGTTTTAAATAACTGACATTTTCTGGTGCTACCAGAATATCATATAAGGATAGCTCTGCATTGACTCAAAACTCAATGCGAGACCAAGGAGTAAAGGCTCAAAGAACTGTTTTTTCTTGGAATAAAACATGTATGGAAATATAGTGTATTTCCATCGAAATAGATGGTTTGCAGCATTTTGATATGGTTAAATGAAGTTATGTCTGAAGAAACCGTCTTTTGGTTTATAGACACAATCTGTGATTCTGTCCAGTGAATGGCATGATTTAAAGTTGTATCCTGATTCTAATTTTAAAATCTTCTACCATAAAATCATAGTATTAAAGGCTGCAGGGAATCTTTGCATCTCCCACAAGTTTTGTACTTTCTTTTCTGTTAAAGGCTTTGTTTTCCCTGTTTTGTTTACTTGAACCAAATGCAACTGAGCATTTGATTTTATCTTCATTGCACTTTGGTCCCATTTTTCTCATAATACTCGTCAAGTCTTCACTTCCCCTTCAGAGGATCACCAAAGCAGCACCTTGCAAAAACTGGCTATTTTGGGAGTTGTGCTGTACCTGTACTACCCCTTCCAGAAAGACATAAATCACCAGCAGCGTTAGTGTATGGCCCTTAGTTTCCAAAATGGGAACAGATGCAATTCCATATTTTCTACACTTTATTTTGTACTCCAGACACACGGGTACGCCATTCTGGTAGCTGCTCCAGGTTTTCCACATGCTTTCATTTCAGCCCAGGCACCATCTTAAAAATATAAGGAAATTACACAGGTGTGCTAATCATCTTGACATTTTTTTCTTCTCCAGTAATGACAAAATGAAAACAGCTAATTCATAGAAGATATACTTCTCCAGAACACATATTTCATACATACCCTTCATCAAAGGAATGTGATGATGAAAAAATACCAGCAACATGATACTATTGACCATAATGAGTGAGAAAATGGGCGTGTTATTCTTCCTGATTTTTTGTTCCCTTTTTTTAAAAACATCTGCTTTAACTCCCTTGGAATTCTTTTTCAGACTTCTAAATCGTGAAAAGGAACTGGCATATTCTTTCCCATTTCTAATAATTCAGTGGCAACATAATCAGCACCTGATGTTTTGTTGTTCCTGAGCTCCTGATTGCCTCTCCAATCACTTCAAAATTTCTTTTACAAATAACTCATGTGTCTGGAAGACAGCTTTTTATTCACTATTAACCATCTCCCTGTAGTGGACACATAAAAGTACTCCTCCTTGCTCCTCTGTAATTGAGTTTTTTGTAATGAAAAGGTTTCCTTATTTGTTCTTTATCAGACATAGATGTGGTTAATATCCTCTCTTCTATGCATTAAGACCCTTATAAAATGTGTTTATTTTACTAATCCTGCTATCCTGTTTCATCTTTTTCCCCAAGCCATGAAAATATTGCCTTTCTCCTTATACTGTTAGCCTTGTGACTTTCCCTCTGGCTTTAGAGTGTTTTTCATCCAGAATTCAATTCTGATTCTGAAGACTACAGCCTTGCTTTATGTCAATCTCAGTTGCTTTCCTGCAATCTTTATCAAACCATGCTTTTTCTTTTGCTTTCAGATTTACTCCTACAATCTGTTCTTACGCTTTCTTTACCATCTCTCTTCAGGTGTTCCACCTGGTATCAGTTTTCTCATCAACATCACTCAATCCTTTGAAGTCTCCAAGCACTTTTAGCTACTGACCAATATTCCTGTCCACATTCTGGATGCCCCAAAGATTCTGTGTTGTGTCTGTGTCTCATCTGCCTTATTTCATTTTGCTCAGTTCATGGTTGTAGCAAATAATTTTCCTACAATACAGAGAGCTCACCTACAGTCAGCTCCCCTTCGCTTTCCACTGTCCTGAGTGTCACTTCTACGTCTTGAATAAACCAGTACACAGTGCAAACTGATTGATAACAAACTATTTTGAGGTACTTTTGAATGTTCTCATGTGCAACAAACATGACCTTCACAACCACATCTCTGAACTGGGCAAGTGGCATTTGAGTGCTGTTAATTCTGTCCTGAATGCTCTCATCTGGATACCGTGTGTCTTCCTCCCTCCCTTCGGATATTAATCATCCTGGAAAATACTGGCAACCAAAATCATCTTACCTCTAGTTCTTCAGAGAATCTGTCTTTTATTTTATGATCAGTGAGCTTCATCAGAATGAGGAAAGTCTTTTCCTGGTACCTCCCTTTAAACAAAAGACAAGAGTACGGAGAGGACCACAGACCCGTTGCTGCTGACAGCATACTACCACCAGTGAGCCAGGTCTCATTTCATGCTCCACAATTACTCCTCCATTCCAAAATAGTGCCAAACTCCTAACTTCAAGAGGTTTGTTTCCTAGTCCTCTTGGTTATTTCATAAGTGTGATAATCAGTTAGGAGGGTTCCTGGTTTATGTAAAGTCAAAATGCTAGATATTGCCATTCCCCAGTATTATTTCCACAGCTCAGGTTATTCAGTACAAACAACAATGTGGGTATTTGAAGATTTCATTTTTTTCCAATTTCAATTTTTAGTGGTGAAGGGATCAACAATGTTCACAACAGACAGTTTGCAGGAATGGTTTCCTTAGATTAACCATTATTCTTCTACATGTCTGAGCTGTCTAACTTTGAGCATACCTGCTACAATACAATGAATAGGGAGTAGGCATTGACAACCAAAAATCTAAGAATTATTTCAAACATAGGCTAGCATGTGCTTTTTTGCACATTGCTTTGTGCTATTTAATAACAGAAGAACTAACTTACTCTGTAACGTAATAAGTGTTAAAATTCTAAACACACACAAGTCAGTAAAATGTTAATAGGAAAACAACTAAGACAGCTAAAAGAGTAAGGGCAAGCAAATTTAAAGCAAATAATAAGGAATCTTGACATTTATTAAATCTGTGGAAACTTCATCACTTGGGACCATGTTTAAAGTCAGACTTGGTGTAAAGAGATCCCTCCATGACCAATTCCCATTGACTGTAAGAACTATGCCCACCTAGGAAGCTGAACCTAGAGCTTAGATGTCTTGAATCTAATGGAAGTTTCCACACTGTGTTTATTGAATATTATGTTTAACTCTAACAGAGTGATGATCTAAGCAAGTATCCTGCACACTTGCTCAGAGTGGGGCTTCAGTGGAAGCCTCCCAAGGAAAGGGAGTTCAGTGGACCATGGCAGAGGGGAGTCAGTCATCTCTATACCTGGGAGCATGTGGTTGTCTTTGAGTACCATTGAGCGGTCCTGATGATTCCTCCATAGCTCCCACCAGCACCGCAGAGAGACGGGCATGTTGCCTCGCCTGCCTCATTTTGTGTGCTGATGGTGGGATGTCGTGGGGAGAGAGGCTGCATGGTGTCTTTGAGAGCTCTTCTGAACAGCTCTCTAAGTGTGCAAGGTGTAACACTAAATGAAGCCAATAAAAAAATAAACGTCCCATTTGAAATCTATTCAGCAAAGAAAAACCAAAAAGCCAGGCACGTTTCTGGCTGGAGGACAGCACAGAATGAGGCACTGACTTGCAAAGGGACCAGCCTGGCAAACACCTCTTCTCCGGCATTAAAACACCATGCAGTGGGTCCTGCGAGCCACGCAAGTTTTACGAACTTCCTTTGGGAATCATCGACGCAGCTTGGCTCCAGGATCTTTGAAATACCCGAACCGCCTTCAGCTGTGCCTTCAGCTCAGCGAAGGGTGCTGAAGCCGGACCAAGGCTGTCCCGCAGCGGGGGGCCGCGGGGGCTCTGGGGACCCCGCC
>NW_010140349.1:24205-24459 GCF_000699245.1 Pterocles gutturalis | reverse complement strand
GCTGCCCACAGTCCCATTGCCAGACTGATGAGGGGCTGCAAACGGGCTGCCTGGGGTTTTCTGCTCCTCTTCACCTCTCCTCTAGAAGGGATTGCAGATGATTGCATCGGTGGCTGGGAAAGCACAGATTTGCCGTCTGGTCTAGAGAGCTCATGGAAAAACCGTCTTGGCGTCATAAGGCTTCGGATCAGGCCCTAGTGCTGTAGCTGGGGGCGGCTGGACGCCGCGTTCTGGCTTTCGGTGCTGTTGGCGCG
>NW_010140349.1:23720-24124 GCF_000699245.1 Pterocles gutturalis | reverse complement strand
GCAGTGATCTGTCAGAGTGTGCTGCCAAGGTGCGAGGCTGTTTTCTCAGGAGTTGTTTGATCACGGCCAACTCAAACACCAGCTCTTTGTGCGGTTGGTTTTGTGGTTTGTGTTTTAGAGCGGCGCCTTGGTGCAGAGGGCAGAGGAGCCTCTTTTATAGACCCTCGTACAGTCCCAGGGTGTGAGGGCACGTATCGTAACGTTACTAGCAGAAGCCTACATTCTTTTCAATGTGCATACTTCAATTCTTATCAATGAATGTGCTTTTTTCTGTTTACATTTTAACTGAAGCACAGTTAAGAGAGGTGGCAGTGTTGCTGGAGCCAGCACAGCCCCTCGCTGCTCCCTGCATGTGTGGGCCGGGGGGGGCTGCTCCTCACTGTTGCCTGGGCTGGGAGCTCGCC
>NW_010140349.1:19385-23706 GCF_000699245.1 Pterocles gutturalis | reverse complement strand
CCTTTTGGTGAAAAAAATCCCCCCCCCCCCCCCCGCCTTATGCTGAAAGCTCATCAGTAATTTCCTGATGTGAGAAAACATGAAGCCCTGTTGCAGAGCAGGTACCAAACCTCCCTTCTGAGGAGGTGCTCACCTTCGCTGCATGGACTTGTGCTACCTCTGAGAAATACTTTTCTAATAAAGACCAACTGAATAAATCCAATCGTGCTTCTGTTGAGCATTCCTCGTCTGCATTGCCTCAAACGTCCAGACCTGAGTGTATGCACAGGACAGGCTGCCAGCAGTTCGATTTCGTAAGGGAACAAAATATGGTCATGCCTGGGGGCACTTCAGTACTTCCCCTCGGTTTCTGTACTCATTTCAAAAAGATTTGAAGGTTCTCAAAGTCAATTGAACTTGAGTACAGGGAAGAAAGGTTGCCCTTTCCCTGGGAGTGTCGCAGAGGTTGCTGCGTGACTTTGCCGGGTAAGAACAAGCGGTTGGCACCGAGGGCTGCGTGTGCTGCTGGGGGCAGGTTCCTGGTGGAGCCCAGCAGCAGCGGCCAGGAGGCAGAACAGGAGCTGCGGAAAGCCAGCTGCTTTCCTGGGTTTGCTCTCCTGGGAAACAGGGTAAATCCTCGCCCAGTAGAGAGGAGAACCGAGTCTCCTTCCTTACACTATTTTCTCTTGAAGAGCCCGGGGCAGTTTGCCCACTGCAGGGGTTTGCACACTGGCATTTGCACTGTGCATGCTTTTGGAAGGGCTTTTGCATTCAGATGGACGTGGGAGTTTAATCCTCCAGTGCAGGCAGTGTGCTGGCAGTGGGGCTGCGGAGGCAGGAAGTGCCGACCAGCACAGCCGCTGCGGCCCCAGCTGCAGGGGGGGCTGGGGGATGTCCTGGGGGACAGGGGACCTTTGCCCCGCTCCATGGCTCATCTCCCCGACCCAGCAGTGGTACCTCCTGCCATCCCTCAGCCTGATAATGGACGTTGCTCCTTCCTCTGCCCGCTGGGTTTGGTGAAATGCCTTGCCAGAGCCCCGCAATGAAAGCGGAGCTGGTTTTGTGGGTGTAAAAGGCTTTGGGGGGCAGATTGCAGGCTGCAGCGCTAGGATGCCATCGCTCTTGCCAGGTCTCCTGTCCCACACCATGCCTGTGCCGGTCCCACCGCAGCAGTGGCATTCGGAGGTGAGAGGAGCGGCTGGAGCGGCAGCCCCTGGAGCCGTGGGGGCTGTCAGCACTGCCGGGGGGAGCTGGGGCACGCGTGGCAGCGGGGATGCCTGCATGGATGTTGGGTCTTGTAATTTCTCAACTTCCCTTCATCCACACGCTCCTTCAACCCTGCCGGGAAGCGTGAAGGGGGTGTTCGGGTGGGTTCAGCGCTGGAGGAAAGGCTGTGCTGGAAAGCGGCCGGAACCTTCCCCGGGGCCGGTGGCCAGGGCGGAGGAGCGTCCGCCAACCTTTGTGCCGAGCTCCTGAGTGCTCCGGAGAGGACTGGCAGCGTGCGGCCACATTCCAGCCAGGCCGGGGGTCTCCCGCCGGTTAATGATTGAGCCACAATGACCCTTCCTGTGCGAGCCTTTCGGAAAGTCACCTCCGGATAATTATATTAACTTTTCCAGGCGACTGGGGCTGGGCACGGAAATGTAAAGAGACAGGGTCTTTTCCTACATTTCCAGCAAGAAATCCATTTTCAGGTGCAGGAAGTGGTGGCTCACAGGTTTTCATCATCTGTTTGCTTTCCAATGGATTCGGCACATTGCTTGCACGGTTCGGCACAAGGGGTTGTCGCAGTGTGGGGCTCTGCTGGCCTTGCTCTGCCCGGTGCTCCCCAGGGTGACCCTGGATACCAACCCCCCAGCCTGTGGGATGCGGCTCCCGTGGGGTTGCGGGTGTCCAGCCCCGTCTCTGGCTGCTCAGCCGGGTTGGGCGGGCAGCTGTCTGGTCTTGCCACCCCACTGCTCTTCCCTGCGCTGCCCGGTTAATGATCGACCAGGTCCCCGCGCCACGTGGGCATGCTCTCCTGGCGGCAGAGCGGGTTGTTGAGCCGGTTGACGGGTCCCTTATCAGAGCAGGGCAGTTGTCACCCAGTGCCGATCACAGGCGGAGTGAACGTTAACGGCTGGGGGCGGGGGGGGGGGTTGGGGGACCTTCCCGGGGGGCTCGGCCGTTGCGTGTCCCGCTGTGCAGAGGTGTGTGGCCAGCTTGGGTTCCTTGTGATGTCCCATGGCCAAGGTCAGCCATCCCCTTCTCTGGTGCCCATCTCACAGGTCCTGTGGGTCCATCCTGCTCTCCACCGCTGTGCCCGTCGGGAGCAGGCTTTGGTGCCCGTGCTCAGAGCTCTCTGGGGCACGAGTGACAAACACCACTGCTTAAGGACCCCACGTGCAGGTGTGTGGGGTGGCAGCAGGACAGGGTTCTTCTGACCTGCCCGTGTGCTGCTGCTCCAGCACAATTTATTTGCAAACATACATGATGGCGTTTCTACTCTCCTTCTCTTACCCCCAATCTGAATTTACAAGAGTATTTTCGCTGCTGTCAAGGGCATGAGTTCAGTGTCTGAATGCACTTTTGTCTGGGGCAGCACAGAGGAGTTGTGCTCTCTCCCCGTCCCTTCTGGGAACGGCAGCAAAACGCTTCCGCCGCACCCCTTGCCGTGCTCCAGCCCTGGCTGCTGCGTGTTTTGGGGGGACAAGGTCACATCACGTGTCTTGGGGGGGACGAGGTCACACCGACAGCCCCACGCCAGGCTGTGGCTGGACACGGGGTGTTTGTGGAGTCAGGGCAGAGGTGTCACAGGGCTGCGGGACAGTGATGCTCAGCGGTGACTCAGAACGCACTTGACCTCGTTTCGTCAGTGTTGTTGGGCAAGAGCAGGGCATTAGGGCAGTCGGGGCCGGTGTTTCGGCTTCGTTTTCCCAGGCAGAGAATTGCCCCACGGCTGCTCTGCATCTTCCTGAGCAGCCTCCCAGGGATGCTGTGCCCTGCTGAGAGCCACCAGTGTGAGCACCTTAAAGAAAAAAAAAAAAAAAGAAAAAAAAGGAATTTTTTTTTAAAATAAAGGGTTTGAAGGACTTCACTGTGCCTGAGGTTGTGTATATAAGACAGGTCATCAGTACCTGCCAGGTGCTGGGGTGCCTGTTGCCCTGCCGGGGTCCCCTTGTTCCCCTCCCGTCCCCCCCCAGCCCGAGGAGCTGTCCCCTGCCGGTGGGACACTAGGTGTTGGGTTGATGCTCACGGCAGAGGAGCTTTATTGTCCTGGTAAGTGTGTCCCAGGCACAGTGCAATGGTGGGAGCACTGGGGAGCTCCTGGGTCTGTCCACTGGATGTTGCTGCAGCCTTCAGCTGCTGGAGACGTCCATCCTTGGAGCTGCCAGTGTCTGCGGCACTGCTGCATGGTCTGCTCTTCCCTAACACCTTCCATGCGGGCATCTCCAGGACCTCTGGGTACCAAAGTGCTTGACTTGACCTCTGGGTTTCTGCTTGGAGGCAGAGAGATCCGCTGCTGAGCCCTGCCCTGCGCTGCGGACAGGCGCTTGCTCTCCAGCCGAGTGGGAGCAGACCCTGCTGCTTTCCTTTCCCACGCCCAGAGCCTGCACACACCTCTGCTGCACGGCTTTGCCATGGCTGCTGGGGTTCAAAAATGAAAAACAAAACAAAAAAAAAGGAACAAGTATTTTAGGCATTTTGCAGCAGCAGCTGAATTGTATCAAACTGCTTTGTGCATCTGCGACTTAAAGCCCTGAGTATACATTTTTTAAGGGGCACGTTTGGGGAGGCGTTGCGGTCCGGTGACAAGGGAAGCGCTTTTGCAAATGCAGGGAGCTGGGCTGTGCGCTTGGCTTTGCTCCTGACTCTGCTTGGGAGAGCTCTGCTGGAGCTTTCTCCTCCGTAAAAGAGGGGTAACAGGGAATTGCCTTCTCCGTAAGCAGCTTGTGACCTGTGAGCGCAGGGGGACACTAATGAATCCTGCCACCCAGTTGGATTTATTGCTCCTGCCCCATTGCTGTTCTCTGCAGCTGCTCTGGCAGTGCCTGTGCCTGTGGCAATGCCCGTGCCCTGTGCTGGCGCATTTGTCCGAGGGCTCTCCCGGGATGCTCTGTCCTCCTTGGCGCTGCCTCGGGTCCCCCACGGGGACCGGGGAGGGTGAGCTTGCTTCTTCCTGCTTGCTTCAGGGCCTCCCTGACCAGCTGTTTTGGGACAGCTGCCTCTGTGTCCTGGCTATCCTGGGTTTCTGTCCGCCCTATCCTGGATTTCTCCTTCTGCTCTTTTTTTTTTTTTTTTGTGTAGGGGTGCTGGTATGAAAACAGCGTTTGTCCTTCCTAATCCTCCGTGCGCAGCCGTG
>NW_010140349.1:18741-19320 GCF_000699245.1 Pterocles gutturalis | reverse complement strand
GTGTCACCAGGGCTCGGGGGCTGCATGGGATGTGCCACTTCACCTTTCCCATTGCTGCTTCCTTGGGACCAAGGCCCTTAGAAAAGGGGTTGGGGTGGGAGTGGGAGGCGCAGGTGCAGGCCCCCATCCCCTCAGATGCGCGAGGTGATGCAGGACCCCCAGTAAAGCCAAGGACTGTGTGCGGTCCTCCTCTGCCTGGCGACTTTGGGAGCGGAGCCTGAGTTCCCCTGCAGTTAGGAGAGGGTCCCAGCTGTGAGCCTGTTCTGAGGGTCCGGGGCTTTCCTTATCAGAAAGAGAGTTTGTATTTGGATTGTGGATTTTGGACCAAGAAGGCGCTTGCATTGCTGACCTGGAGCATAGACACCTTGAAACACCCCAAGGGCCTGGGGCATGTGGGTGACAGAGTTTGCAGCAGGGACACTTTTCCAGTGTTAATTAAAAAAAAAAAAAAGAAAAAGAAAAGCCATTTCCTTCATGTCCAGAGACAGTTTATTTTCTGGGCATTCTCCGGGGCTCAGGGAGGTGCCTTTTCTTTCAGGCATTTCCTGGAAGCAAGTTTATATTTGGCCTGGGGAGGGT
>NW_010140349.1:16136-18614 GCF_000699245.1 Pterocles gutturalis | reverse complement strand
CGAGGAGCGGGGTCCTGCACATCCAGGGAAAACGAAGTGACTGTGCAGGAGGATTATCTGCCTCGGGCTGTCCGAAGATAAGTGCTGCTGGACCCCACCTTCTGCCCTCTGTTGGATCCTGCTCCCTCCCCCAGATGGCTTTGATTTCCATTAAAACCAGAAACAACCAAGCAAACACAGCAATATATAAGATCATCAATATTTACTGTGCTCATGCTGTTTGCAGTGCAGATTAAACTCCTTTCCCATTGACACTCAATCAGACCTTTATTCCCGTGCAAGGTCCTCTGACCCACAGCGGAGCCCCGGGAGTGGCCGCAGGCTGCACTCACCCCCGAGGCAGTGTTGCCGTTTGAGCAGTTCTCCCATTGTTCCCCATGCCAAGTCTCTTCTCCCCCATTTTGTTTTCTTTTTATTACTGTGATTTCCTAACGTCGGAAGAGGCGCGTTATGAAACTGGAGTTATCCAAACACGTCTTGTTTGAAGACAGTGTTTCATCCAGCAGATGCAGCTTCCTGCTCGGTCAATGGTTCCCATTGTTCCCCGTTGGCTCCCGGCCCCGGTGCTGCCGGGACCACTGGTAGCATCATTCCACCTGAGGAGCGGTGGTCCTGGCCATGAGATGCTGCTGGCCATGAGGTGGGTGAAAAGGCTGAACTGGGAACACGGGGATTCTGTAGACAAAGATAACCGTGAGTCTAATGGTTGGCAACCAGGTTGCAAAGAGGAAGGAAGCAGGGAAGAGAGGATCAATAAGATAAGGTGGTGCTGCAGGGGTGAGGATTGTGCCCAGCACAAAAGGAGCTGCATCATTTTCAAATTGTTTGTGGGTACTGCAGAGAGGGGGTTTGGAGATGCACCCTGGGGTGCTGCTGGCAGGTGCTGCTGCAGGACAGAGCTGTGTGTCGGGTGGAGAGCCCGGCCAGGGCCTCGTCCCCCTTGGGTTTTGCATCTGTTGAGTTTTTCTGGCTAAAAAACCTGCAGACGGCTCTCCCTCAGCTTTGTAGCCATGCAAGCTGCAAAGAAACACCAAAACCATCTGTCTTTGGTAACTGGAGATGTGCCAGCAGGCTGTTAGCTCTGGCTTTAAACATTTGATCCAGAACGCAGAAAAGTAGGCATTGGTTTTGTCCCAGGATGGTTAAATAGGAAATGTGTCTGAAGGAAATGGTGATCTGCTTCTCGAAGAGCTGCTACAAATGTGGGAAATGTGCGTGTTGGTGAAACAAGAGGCTGGTCTTACTTCCCATCACCGCCTGCTAGGACGGGTGGTGGGTGGAATCTGTGTTTTGATGGTGAAAAGCTGAAAATTCCACTTTGCAGCACAGATGTGGGTGCTGGGGTGGGGGGGGGGCAGCCTCATCCCCTCCTCCCTGCTGCTGTGGTCCCAGCATGTGGGTTGGAAAGGGTGGGTGAGGTGTCCCGTCATTCCCTGTCCTGTCCTCCCTGGTCGGTCCCTGGACACTGGCGAGGTCCCGTGTTGGTGGCAGGACCTGCAGCGTGGGGTGGGAGAAGTGATCAGGAAAGAGGAATGTCAGAGGGTGATGGTGAGCTGAAGCTTTTGTACCTCCCGCTCCATTCCCTGGGCACACAGATGCTCCTGGGCACATGGATGCTCCGAGCCGTGACCTTGCACTTGCAGGAGAGCGGCCGGATGCCTGCAACGGACTGCGAGAGGCTGCGGGATCCGGGCACGGAGAAGTGGAGGCAGGCTGGGACTTGCCTAAGGGTCGATTTTCGGTGGATTGCCTTTCTGTGTCCGCAGAGCCTGTTCCGAGAGGAGCTGGGTGTGCC
This sequence comes from Pterocles gutturalis, assembly GCF_000699245.1. NCBI lineage: Eukaryota > Metazoa > Chordata > Aves > Pterocliformes > Pteroclidae > Pterocles > Pterocles gutturalis. The sequence goes on along the minus strand of NW_010140349.1, from coordinate 16,819 downwards.
CCGGAGCTCTTCCTCCACTGGAGGAAGCGGTGGTGGGGGTCATGCTGTCCGTGGGGTGGAGGTCTCACCCGTCCCGCTGCTGCTGCGCCCTGTCCCCTGGTGCCTGCCTCTCCCACTCCTGGTCTCTGCAGCTTTCCCACCTGCTACAGGAGCAGTGATTTTTATTTTTTTTCAATTTTTTTTTTTTTTTTGCCTGAATGGAGCGTGTTTTTGTGAATGTTCTTGACGGGATGTGGAGCTGCAGATGTTTGCTCATTAATTAAGTTCTGCAAAACTGCTGCGGAAGCAGCGCCAGGCACTTGGCAGAGCTCGGCGGGTTGACGTCTTTCCTTCCTGCCCCCTCTCGGCTCTGCAAACCCCGAGCGTGCCCATGGCTCTTTTTTACCGCCATTGCCCCTACTCTCCCCTCGTCCATCAGGGCCGTGCTTCGGCGGGACGCCTTGAGGGGTGGCCTGTGGTCCCTCAGGCAGGGTCCTGTGCGAGGAGCCCGTGTCTCACGTCTCGATTTCTTTGGCCGCAGCCGTTGGAGCAGGCAGAGGATGATGAGGCCAGAGTCTCAGTGATTAGTGTTTGATAAGCTTCACTGATGTTTTATCTTTTGTCTCCATAGAGAGGAGGAACACAGGGTGAATTAAGAACCACCGTCTTGGCAGGGTTCCCGAGCGGCCCGCTCCGGTACAGGA
>NW_010140349.1:15674-16043 GCF_000699245.1 Pterocles gutturalis | reverse complement strand
TCCTTCGGGGAGCTGGACGCCGAGATCTCGGGTGTCTGGACTGGCAGAGCCAGTCGCCCTTCCATCCGCTTCACCTGGGGCAGGTCCTGCTCTCCTTGAGCAGGAGCTGTGCTCTGGGCAGCATGGAGATGGCGGGGATAAATATAACTCCACATTGCCTGAGCTGGGGTTTTGCAGCTTATAGAGGTTCTCCTGGGTCTTGGCCAGACTCTGAAGCCCATCACGGTATTGAATGGTGCACAAGTGTCTCTGACGGTGCTTTTCCCGATTTCTAATGCCAGCTGCTGCCCTTCGCCCATCTCCAGCTCTGCCTTGGGGCTGGCCGCGGGGAGGGGGGCACACGGGCTGCCTGCGAGCTCCTGCCTGCAT
>NW_010140349.1:12739-15600 GCF_000699245.1 Pterocles gutturalis | reverse complement strand
GCTGCACATCCCTCTGCCTGGACATCCCTTCCCAGCACCAGCCCGCGGGTCGTGGGTGGGATGGACACGGACGTGTTTTACAGTGGGAGTGGGAGGAGGTGCCATATCCCACGCTTCTCTCCAGAGTCACTCTGGAAAGCTGGGGAAGAGCAAAGATCAGCTCCTGGGGTGCAGCTGGGTGACCTTGGCCGAGAGGCACCTTGTGCCCCCCACAGTTCTGCAGGGGGGTTGTTGGGGGGTTGGATCAGAACGCTGGGTGAGCAGCTGGCAGGCGAGGGCAGTGAGTCCGTCGGTGGAGCGGTCAGGGGTCGGTATCACCGTGCACGTGCATGTGTGAGCCTGCGCTGGGCAGCCTGCTGGAGCGCGCCCAGCCCCGTGCACACCGCTGGAGCTCGCTCGGCCAAGCACCAAGCAAGTGGCTGCGCATCCGAGCATCCAGGCACTGGAACGTGCAGTTTTTTGGACAAAAGCAAGGTGCAGGCTGTGTCGGATGGGGCTGGAGGGCAAGTGGCTATGGAGGCTGGTGCGGCTGGCCTCTGAGGATGCCAAGGTGGCCAGGAGCACTGGCGTGCCGGGCCACCGGCGCAAAGGGACGGGAACAGAGGCTTTCGCAGCCTGGCGTTCCAGAGCGGCTCGGCACTTGGTTTTCTAACCACTTGTGAAAGCTGAGTGTTAATGAAGAGCTTTGAGTCCCTTCATGAAACACGTGCGTGTGAGTCAAAAATTAGCAGCTCATAAAAACAGACACAGATGAATTGTAGAAGGATGTGAGCTGATTGATTTACCACCAATGACGTTACCCTGCAGCTCGAAGGTAGGAGTTTTCTGCAGCAAAGTTTTCCTTAGAAACGCCAACAGGAGGGTCACCGCACGCTCGTGAGACTGAGAAGTAGCGCTGGCTTGAGAAGTTATAAACATTTTAAAGCGTTGTTCTGACAGATGCAAAGATAACTGCTGGGGAAGTTCACCCGTGTAAAATACTGCCGAGCAGAGCCCCTAAGTGCAGGGTGCACCGTACACTGCCTCTGCAGCCGAGGGTTTGTTGGAGTTTCCTCCGTGTGTGATCCCAGGTGGATAGTCCAGTATAACAGTCTTTAGGGCAAAGTTTTCTCAGTATAACCCGTGGAACAGATCGGCTGCGGGCTGGAGCCTTCCTCAGCCCGGTCCTGCCAAAGCCCATCATCAGGAGGGGAATCTGCAGCATGTTTCTCCTCACCGCATCTGGCCACAAGCATGAGCAAGACCCTTGTGCTGTTGGGGCAATGCTCAGCCGGGCAAGAAACCCCCGAGCAGGGTTGCTGTGACAGATCTTGTATGGACTCAGGGGCTTTCGCATGGAAGGGGGGTTGGAGAAAACCTGCCCGTTCCTGCCGAAAGGCGCTGCTGTGCCAGGAACCAGCCTCTGTTCCCTAACGCGGCTCCTGCAAGCAGTCGGCGTGGTGGAATGGGGCTTCCTGATGTCCTCCAGCTCCTGGGCTTCTCTGCCTTGTCCATGTCCTGACCTGGGGGATCTTCCTCTGCTGCTGCCCCTGCAGCCGCAGCACCGGCTCCGATGCATTCGGTATCGTAACGTCCCTGGAGCTTCGCTTGCTCCAGCCCCTCCAAAAATGCCTTGTTGTACACGAGGGGCCAGGGCTGAGCCCACGCCTGGACAGTGGGTGGGTGGGTGGACATGGCTGCGGGAAGGGGCGTGGGGCGGGCAGAGGGGCTGTACTGGCTTTGCCGGTGGGAGACAGATGGGACCGAGCCGGGTGTGCCGACTCTGCCATTCCCCTGGTCGATCTTCCATTGGGATTCAGCATCTTGACAGTCAGGCCAGCGTATGAGTCTGTAACATCGCTCGAGGCCAGATTTTGCATCCTGTTTTGTAATATTCCCTGACATTCCCCACATTCCTGGCAAGGAGGCTTCTGTATTTTTTTTTAAATGTTCCTTTGTCTCTTTGCAAAACTGTGACATCCTTTAAAACCACTTCTCGAAAAGCCCCTTGGCTGCTCTCCTGCTAGCTTCGTGAAGAGAAGGCAGCCTGGAGCTTGGACTCCAGCCCCAGCACCATCTCCATCCCAGGGGGAGACAGGGGAAGGATGAGGGGGTCGTGGGCTCTGGTCTGGCTCAGGTGACCTACAAAACCTCTCGTCCGCCTGCCTGGTTTGGCTGGCTCCATGAGCTCCCCCATCTCCCGCAGGTGCAGGGGACGGTGCCACTGGGACCTGCTCCGTGCCCCAGCAGGAGCCGATGGTTCGGGACCCTCAGCCTCCTCTGGGCAGCACCTCGGTTCACTCCGGCCGAGGGGGCACCTGGCCCCTCTCCCGTGGCTCTGGAGCCAGCCGAGGCTCCCCTCCCTTCTCCCACCTCCAGATGTTGGCTGACGGGAGACCCCGGGAGCAGCTGCTGCTCTTTGGCTGCAGCTGGAAATTTTGATCTGGTTTCCTTCTGCGGCGCCACGGCTGCGTTAATGACAGGAAGGTCTGGCCAGGGATCGCGGTGGAAGAGGCTTTTCCTGAGGAGAGCTGGACCAACATCCCTTTGTTGAGGGGATGGTGTCACAGGGGCAGGACGTGTGGGTGGCACTCTCCTGTGCCTCCCTTGCTCTGACCGGGATCCATGGCCAATGTCCCCTGCAGAGAGCCAGCCTTGGCCACCGCCATCGCACAGCTTGAGTGCACCTGCAGCATCACCCGCGTCTGGTGTCTGCTGTAATTTGTGCACAGAAAGGCTTTTCTCACTCTAAAATATGGTTATTATTTGTTATCAGTTGGCCAGCGTGTTTTAGCAATACACGCTTTTCACAGGAACTGCTTGCTTTTGGCCCCAGGAGGATCAAACCTTCTCGGTTCAGGGGTTTCATTGACCTGCCGGGT
>NW_010140349.1:6350-12728 GCF_000699245.1 Pterocles gutturalis | reverse complement strand
CGGAGCAGGCAGCACCGCAGCACCAGCCGGCAGAGCAGCAGCGTGGCTGTCGCTGGGGCCGGTACTTCCCGGCATCGCTGGGACGTGAGATCACATTTGGAAGCAGCACTCGACTCCTCCTGCCTTGGTGGAAGTTTTGCAGATGGTCGTTGGTGACTCGGACGGCCGCTGCGACACCTCCCTGTCTGTCAGGCAGTCACTGCTGTCACGAGTGCGGGTGTTCTCATCCCGCTCCTGTCCCAGGTTTGCTTGCTGGTGGATTCACCAGCCTGCTCCTCCCAGCTGGCCCTTCTGGGCTTCTCACTGAGGCTCCCCCCTGCCAGGTCCTGCTCAGCTGAGGGATCTCACAGCTCATTCTCTCGACTATTTATGCACTGACTCGGGGAAGCGCAGTTGCTTTTTGTTACAGAGACTAACCCCCTGTTGACAAGAGCTCCTCTCTCAGGCCGTGCTGTTTCCCCAGCTCCCATCTGCCTATCAAGGCTGGGCCAGTCCTGCCTGTGCAGGGGGAAGGAATGCTTCCAGGACATGACGAGGCGCCAAGGGGTTGGGCACAGACCATGAATTTGTAGAAAAATTAGGCAATTAGTCTAGATATCTTGGATAGCGGGTGCTACTGTTCTTGTCCCTGAACCGTCTTCTTACAGAGCTTTTAGTCCTCTTTGGTATCTCGAGGGACTGGGAGGTTTGTGGTGGATCAGTCTTTGCTGTTGGTTTTCCCAGTTTGACTAGTCAATGTCTGATGGGATGGGAAGGGGGGTTTTAGGGGTCCCATCGCTCTTCTCCATCTGAGCTCACTGTAGGGTGGTGCCACATGCTCCTGGTCACTCCCGCATCCAGAGCCTGGTGCCAGCAAAGCGCAGCCCTGCGGGACCTTTCCCACTTGAGCATCATCTCGGGACCTCATTTTTCCAATTGCAATTAAAAGCTGCAACCCACCTGCCTGGAACGGGCATCCCATGCCTGTCCTGGCTGCAGGCAGGCCACCTCGGTGTCCCTGCCCTGGTGCTCTCCCGCCGGCTCCCACCCCGCTGCGTGAGCAGCTCAGCCCTGTGCACGCCAGGGGTGTCCTGTTTTCTTCTAATGAGAAATTAGATGCCAGGGTCAATGAGGGCAGATTTTATTAGCTCGGTGCAGCCAGCCTGCATGGAAAAATCGGAGCTCTCCGGCTGAGTGCCCGCGGGAAGGTCTTTGGCCGGGAGCCCTCTCACTGGTGGTGGATGGTCCCAGGGTGGCTGAGGTGGGGGGTCGTGGAGGCCGGTGTTCATGCTGGTATTTTGTTCTGTATTTAATCCATGGTTGCCAATGAACAAAGCCAGGATTAACAGCTTCTGCCATGGTGAGTCTGCTCGTGTCCCAGCCTGGTGTTTCCAACCTGTGGAAGGTTCAGCCAGCAAGCACACTTTCGAGGGGTGATGGGAAAGTCTGTAAAATGACCTTTTCCCTTGTCAGAGGTTTCTTGAAAACAGCCTTTCCTTTGCAGTGAGTCAGTTTGCTTTGGCTTTTATGCAGCAGGGTGAGGGAAGGGTTAGGAGGTGTAAGCTGTTTTGTTGTTCAGCTTTTTTTTTTTCTTCTTCTTTTTCTTGAAAAACAGAGACGAAGTTTTCCTTTTTTTTTTTTTTTTTTTTCTTTTTTTTTTTCCTTGAAATGCTCTGTAGCTCCTACCCAGACTGGAGCATGCCTGCCCAGGGAGGGGTTGCAGCTGGGTGCTGCGTGGCTGTCCCACTGTGAGCCCCGAACCCCAGTGTGGTGATGCCCCGGTGCTGTGGGTGCGGTGGGACGGGGAGAGGAGGTGGATGTGATGCCATCCAGGCTGCTTTCAGCAGCGTTGTGAGTGGCATTCATTTCAAGCCCTCTGCTCCCCACTTCAGATGCCATGGGCATAACAGATCTGCAGCCTGTTTGATATTTGGGTTTGTTAATTTTATTTTTGGTAGCTGTGTGTGGAAGCTCTGCGGGGAGATGGGTCTGCTGGCAAGGGGGCTGCAGTGCAGGGCTCCCAGCAAGGGCCACAGGAGCCTGTGCACTCCCCAGCTGGGATCTGGGTGGGTTAATAATGCTGCACAACAGAGAAAAAGCTACAGAAAGACCGCGAGGGAATGCTGTTCCATGGGGTCCCTCTGGTAACACACACTGGTGCTGCTTCTAAATAACTGCATAAAAACAGGGGGATGTTCCCTCGTGTGTCGGGACAGTGCAGCGCGGGAGAAGAGCTGCAGCAGGTTGCATTGGCAAGTGCGCATCAGCTGCAGATGCTGCGCTACGGGGCTGAGAGCACTCTGCAAAGGCAAGAGCTGCTGCTGGTTCTGGCTTTTCAGCAAAACTGTTGTGGTTTGCCTTTGCCTTGACGTTCCCTGGCCATCAGTGGTGGCTCGTGTTGGCTGTCGCACTGCACATGGTGTAAGCACGGGGGTGCACGGGGGGAGAGCAGCGCTGGGATGCTGCTCTCTGGACTTCAGCCTCAGGGCGTGCTGGAGGCTGCGGGTGCCTTGTTTTGTTGGTGCCTCGTCCAATGCTCTTCCAAGCAGTGGAAAAATGGGCTCTTGGTGTCAATGTGAAAAACTGCATTACATGGTCCCTCCTCATTGGGAGGGCTGGTCTTGGCCGTACCTGCAGTGTCCGACGGATGCCGTACCCCTCGGCCATACCTGCAGCATCCGACGGATGCCGTGCCCAGCACTGCCGGAGTGGTCAGGTCAGGAGCTCTGGCACCGGCGGCTGTGCTCGCAGGGGCGGCGTCTGTGCTCGCAGGGACGGCGTCTGTCAGTCCAAACAAAGTGCGTGTGAGATCTGTGGGATGATCAACAGGAAAACAACTGTGCAGTTTTAGAAAGGGTGGGATCCAGGATGGGCAAGATGGATTAATTCTGTTCAGCATCTGAGTGGCTGTTTTCATCTTGCTTCTCCTCTGGGGTTCCTACAGCAGCAACAAGAACACCCAGGCACCATGGCCACCAGAACAGACATGCCCATACGTGTGCCAGCGTACGATCAGTGCTCTTTGTGCACAGTGATTGCATTTGGACGGCACAGGCTGCCCTGTTCCCTGTGCATGGTTGCTGCTGGCTGTGGGCACAGGGCTGTTGGAGCCTGAGTGCAGGAGGGGATGGTTCCTGCCCCGGCTGCGGTTCCTCTGGGGTCAGAGCAGCTGCAAAAATGCAGGTGGGGGAGGCACAGAGGATGGATCAGGGTCTTCACCTTCCTGGCCCTTTGTTTCTGTTCCTATGGGTGCCCTCTCCATCCCCTTCTTCCCCCCAGACATCTGCTCTGCAGCTGCAGTGCTCAACACAGGGCGTTTAACCCCTGAGCTGCCGCAGTGCTTGCTGGGCTCCGTGTGTCTCTGCCACCTCCTGGTCCCGCAGCCACGTCCAGTGTGTCCAGCACCCAGCTGGCTTCTGCCCCCCAGCAGCTGGGCACCCCACACCTCTTGGGCATGGATGTTGGTTGGCCAACCGTTGGGTCTAAGATAACACTCCAGGAGAGGAAGAGACACTTTGCTGCTGCTGCAGATGAACATTGGCTTAACGTTAGGCTTTGTTGTCCCAGAGGGGTGAATACTGAAAGGAGAGGAGAAGTTCTCTCCCCTTTCTAAAGTAAAGAAGGTAACAAACGTGTTTGCATTTCACAAAGGGATGATGAAGCCTCATTCGTTTGGGGCTGATGCGGCTACTTCACTGCTTTCTTGCCGTCTTTACTAAAGACAGCAAAGCTGCAAACGTGAACTGAAATTGCTCAGAGGTGTTTGTGGGAGTGGGGTGTTCCCCGTGCAGACCAGGTGTGGCTGCTGTCTCAGGCACCTGCCTGCAAGGGGAGAAGCTGCTTTTGGCTGGGCATGGTGCAGAGCCCTGTTCCGGGTGTCCTCGTGGCAGTGGTCTTACCACTGCGTTTGCTGTGCGAAGCACGAGGTTCTGCTCGCTTGGGGTGCAAAGGGCTGTGTTTTAACTGTCTTTAGATTAGAATAAACAGACATGAGGCTACTGTTGGGCTCGTTTGCAGGACAGGAAACCAAAGCTGTCGCATCCAGCTGATAACAGCAGTTACATGCTGCCCTGGAGCTGAGCCGAGATGTGAGTGGGGCAGAGATCAGGCGGGGGAAGCTCCTCAGGGTGGCTGCTGCCTGGGGTGCTGCCTGGGGTGCTGCCTGCCGTGGTCCCTGCAGCTCCGTGCACACCCTGCAGAGCCACCTCTTCCCGGGCTGGTGGGCACCAGCGGAGCAGAGACGGGTTTGTTACCTCCAAACTTTGCTTTGACAATAGAGCTGTGGTTTTCCTGGCTTCCCAGAGCCCTCCTTCCTCCCCGCTGTCCTCACCCAGGAGCTGTGCCCAGCTGGGTTTGCAGCCATACAAGGTGGGGTCTGCTGGCTGGGTATTGCGATGGGCAAGGGAGAGGTGCCCCTGCATGGTGCCATCCCCGGGGAGTGATGCCCTTGGGAGCACACAGGGCATTTGGGGGCTGGAGGTGGCGGAGGCATTTGAACAATTCCTCGTTGGCAGCACAGCAAGGAGCAGTTCCCAAAGCTTGTGTGAACTCTTTACTGTGTGAAGGTTAATTATGGAAACCTGCCGCATCTGGGAGGGCGTCCAACGGTGTTTCTCATTCCTATCTGTGTGCCCCGTCCGGGCTGTGGAATCTCTGCGGTTTGCTGGCTGGTGCTGGGAGCTGGCTGGGCTGGAAGCAGATAACTGGTATTTACTGGTGCCGAGTGCCAAACTACGTATGGACAGGGGATGCCCGTGGCTGCATAATGCTCGGCATGCCTCTCCTGCTCCGACATCCCGGGCCGGTGTGGGCAGCGAGTCTTCATGTACGTTGGTGATGCCCTGGTCCCACTACCTTCAGCAGCAGTGGGATGTGCATTTCCGATGGGAAGCTGTTCGTTCAGCTCCACGCTTTTTCAGGCAGCGAAGGCACATTCCCCTGGTTTGAGCGGTGCGTCAGGATTTTCTGTAGTTTCTGTACAATTAGGCGAGTACTTCTGCTTACGGATGGGGAAGGGAAGCTGAGTGCTGCCTCTGCATGGTCACTGTTGTAGGCAACAGTTTATTTTAAGGCAGGATGGAAGGAAAACACACCAGAAAGAAAAGAAAAAGAAGTGTTCCCGCTGTTAGCGTGTGGCAGCCGGAGCTCGGAGCAGCTCCCGCCCACGTCTGCCGGGCAGCCGGTGCCATGGTTTTCCATTAGGTAACCAAGGGGTGATTCGATGATGTGGTTTTTCTTTTCACGCACTAATTAGCTGCGTGGGACTTTTTATGGGGAATTTGGAAACTTGCAGTGAGAAGCTGGGATCCTGGGGTGTGACTTCTTGGGTTTTATTTTTGATTTTTAAAGCGAAAGCACAGCGCCAGGGTTCTGGGAAGCGGCTTTCCTGCCGGTAATTGCAGTGGCCTCCGGTGTCCCAGCTTGCTCTGTTAGGGCCCTGATTGCCCCTCCCGGGCTGTTCACCGTCCACGGCCGTGCCAGGCCAGGGATGGGGCACCTCTCACCCCAAAAGCACTCGTGGGCGCGGTGTCACCCCAAAAGCACTCGCGGGAGCGGTGTCAGGCTCCACACGTCCCTCAGCCAGGAGCTGTTCCCGTTGGAGCTGCTGTGGATCTCGGTGCAGCCCCGCTGCAGGTTGCGCCCAGGGCAATGCCCAGTGCGGTGACTGTGTGGGGAGATGATTTGGGGAGTTTTGTCCTTTTTTCCAGCTTTCATGTTGGTTTTCATCCGTTTCTTCCACTCTCACTAGCAACGGGAGAGACTCTTCTCTTTGACCATTTTTTCTTTCCGCCCCTCACCCTGGCATGCTGGGGGGTTACGCGAGATGGGGAGAGGGGCTGCGGTGCCTCTACCTTGGAAATGCCATCCAGCCTCAGGAGCTGCTGGAGAGGCTTTGCCCAGGGAGGGGGGATTCTCTGGTGGCTCATAAGGGTTGTGCGCCATGGAGAGCTTTTTCCAGTGAATGCGTTGGTGCTGGTTTTGGTGTCCAGGTGCCCACTGGGGGCTCATGTCACATGGAGAGACGTAACGGGGCCGCTCATTGACCTTCCCTGGCTGCGCTCATGGAACTGGGTGGCAGCTCTGTGCGTGCGTGCCTGCACTTCCCTGGGAAAGCACGGCTTGGGAAGGGCGGGTGGGAGGAGGAAGCTGGCTGCCGGCTCCGGCCGGGACAGGGACACTTGGAAACCTTTCCTGTGCCAGCGCTTCCATGTGTGGAGGGCTCCTGCCTGGGATGGCCAGAACCCCCTGCCCTTGCTGGGCTTGCCCCCCATTCTGGGGAGGGGGTGCAGGGCTTTCCACAGGGGGTGAAGCCTGGGACCCGGCTCCAAAACGGGGCAAGGGGGGGTACGCTCGCCCTCACCCCCCCGCCAGCCCCTGCAGGGAGGCGGCGGAGGGGAA
>NW_010140349.1:4487-6240 GCF_000699245.1 Pterocles gutturalis | reverse complement strand
CCCCCGGCCGCCTGGGCAGCTCAGTGGTGCCCATCGGTGCCTGGCCATGCTCTTCTACCAGCTCAGCCCCTCCGCTGTCCCTGGTAAGCTCAGCTCGCAGCTCCGCTCCTGGCTACCTGTCCCTCCTGGTCCTCTCTGGGGGGGATGCCGGAGCCATCCTTCCTGGGGAGCAGTGGGGGGTCACAGGGCAGCAGTGGGTTGGGGGGTTGGTGATTTGGTTCTTGTCTGGGACCCCTGGGTGGGATGGCCCTGTGGCCAGTGACTCCATGGGAGCGAAGGAGGAGCAGGAGATGGGTCTGGCAGGTCTGCTGGCCAGGGGCTGTGGGGAATGCCCACCCTCAGACCCTGTCCACCCTGCGGACGTGGGAGGGGTCTGCTCTCTGGAGCTGTCGTGACCGCAGACCGTGCCCATGGACCACAAGTCCAGGCACATTCCCTTGCAGCAGTGCCAGGGTGCAGGGAGGGATGCGGCACTGCCCAGGACCCGGCTGACCCGGGCGAGCTCCAGGGTTGGGGTCTCCTCTGGGGTTACTGGGTCTGAGCCCTGCGGAGGGCAGGAGGGGTCAGCCAGGGTTTTGGCTGGGCTCACGGCATGGGTAAGGACTGTGGCACAGTTTGGACACAGATGCAGATGCTTGTTCCAAAACTTCTTCCCTAAGTATTTGGGTCCAGGGTTTTGGCTTGGTCCCGTCCTTAACTGAACTGCTTGTTTGGGGCTTTTTTGTTTTTGTAAATGCTTTGTGATTGTAAATGCAGGCAGAGCTCTGGGCTGAGGCTGCTGGTGGGTGGTGATGAAATTGGGGTGTTTCACTGCAATCTGCTCAGTCCAGGCTGGGCTGGGTGGTGCCTCCGAGAGGAATGGGTGAGACCCTGGAACTGCACTCACATTTTCTGTGCTTGAGGTCAAATATTTGTCACCCTCAGAAGTATAAATCTCGGCAGACTGAGGGACTGCCGACACCAGGCAGCAGCTTGCTTTGGCTGCGGGAGCTTTGGGCTGTTTTCCCTCAAATTCTGTAAAATTGAGAAATTTCCCAGAAAATAGTGCTGGCCATTGGATGGGCTCATCCAGGTGATGGCTGACCCATGTGTGAGGGGTGGGGGCACAGGAACAGTCGGGGTTTGGTGCCTGCCTGGATGAGAAGAGGTGGGGTGGTCCAGGGTGGTGGGGAGGAGGAAGAGGAGGAGGAGGAGAAGGGAAGGTTTCTTTGGCAGGCTTCTCTGGAGGATGTTTGCAAAAGTGACCGGTCCTAAGCTTTGATGAGCTCTGAAGTAATTATTAAAAATAAAGATCTTCCTCTCTTGCTTGGCTGCATTTGGTTGGGTGGGTTCAGAAACTAAATGTTTCATCAGAAGGTTTAAAATTGTGTCTTGTGGTCCTATTGTTCCCCTTACCTTCTTCTTTTTGTGTTGTGCCGGTGGGGAGGCTAAATCTGAGCAGTTTCTGCTACCTTGGGCAGAGACCCCCTCCTCTGTACAGGGACATCGCTGCCCACCAGCCCCCCGGCCCCCATTTCTGCAGCCGGACATCTCCTCTGCTTTGTGCACATAGACCAGGGGAGCTGGGGAGAGCTGGGGGGAGCTGAGGGGAGCATCGCTGCTGCCGGGGGGATGCTCAGCCTGGTTCTTTGCTCTCTTTCAGAAACCGAAGCCAAGAGAGCCTGTGCGTGGCTGCGGGCGGCGGGGTTCCCACAGTATGCCCAGCTGTACGAAGGTGAGAGCCGCCCCCTCCTGTGGTCCCCATCCCTGCCCT
>NW_010140349.1:4069-4453 GCF_000699245.1 Pterocles gutturalis | reverse complement strand
TGCAGGGAGAGCTCCCAGCGTGCTGGGGAGAGGAGAGGATGGAGGGGACGGAGAGGATTGCTTACTAATTATACAATCATGTGTTAAACTTTGAGCCCTTGGACTTGGCCGTGGCCTGGGGAGCTGGCTGGGCTGTGAACTCTGCTGCATTCCTGAACTTTTCCCCTTTGGGCAGGGCTGTGGGGAGTCCCTGGGGCGGGGGCTCAAGCCAGGGGCTGGCAGGCTTTGGGGAGCTATCAGCTTCTCGGGGGTTTGATGGGTGTTGCAGGGGGTGGGAGCGCAGCAGGGGTGTTTTGGGGGGATGCTGGTGGTGGGTCTTGCCTCCGGCTCAGCTGTGTTTGCTTCAGACCCACGGTGGGGCAGGACCCCGGAGGCGGGGGCGCG
>NW_010140349.1:2472-4038 GCF_000699245.1 Pterocles gutturalis | reverse complement strand
ACAATAGCGGGAAATGCGGTCCCCGGTGGGCTGCGGAGGTGGCTATTGTTCGGTCGGGCACCTCACCGCCCCCCACAACACGTGCGCAGGAGCCCTGCCCTCGCCCCCTGGGTGATGGCTTTCCAGGTTGCCTGTTCGGTTTCTATTTTGGGGGCAGGCTCCTTGCATGGCCACATGCGGGGACCAGCCGGGTTCCTGCAGGTGACACCCAGCCCAGGTGTCAGCCCCGAATGGTGCTTGCAGCCCCGGGGGGCGAGGAGCGGGTGCTGGGGTCTATGAATAAACCAGCCTCTTTTCCAGCTTCTCTGAGCAAAACTTTCCACATCCTCCTGTGTCTCATTCTGGTTTTCTCCGCAGCTGGCAGGGCTCAGTGTCCCCTTGGTAACTGTGGCCCGTAGCTTTGTCTGCAGCTGGGCTTGGACAGTTGTGGTTCATGGTCCGGGTCCCCCATGGCTGGTCCCAGCAGAGCTGTCTCCAAGTGTGCAGAGATGAACGGGGAGCTGGATGGAAGCCCTCGGGCATGTTGCCATGGGCTTGTGCTCCTGGGGGGCTCCCCCAGCTCCTGCCCAGAGCCCAGCCAGCGCGTCTGCCCACGCAGACCCAACCCATGGCTTCTGAGGGGTGGGGGGGATTGAGTGAGATGCTGGATCTGCTGTGCCACCATCCTGGTGCAGCTTTTGTGCCCTCTTAACAGCTCCCGGCTCTCCCTTGGGGGTGGAGAGGCTTTCTTCACCCTGGGGCATCAGTGGGAGAAGGGGCTCACTGATGGGCATGGCTGGTGTCCTGCCTCATAGAACAGTGCTAGGGAGGTGTCTGCTCTCCAAAACCTCCACGAGGTACTGAGGAGAGAAGCCGAGGGGTCCCTGTCCCCCCCAAAGAGGGGCAGCCGGACTCCAGATATGCTCCGCTGGAGCAGAGCCATGTGGTGGCACTGGCGTGGGCGTGTGAATGTGTGGCGAAGGGCTGGTGGTTATTTCTGAGTCAGCTCATCCCACCGAGTGCTGGAGCCAGCCCAGCCCAGCCCCCTGCCCAGCACCCCAGCACCAGCCCTTCCCCTGGGCTTTAACTGTCCCAGGCATGTGTGCTGCTCTTTGCTGGCTGCCTCCTGCAGCTGTGGGTGAAACGTGTCCCTTGGGAGGAATCGCTGCCGGGAGCCCGGTCGAGCCCTGCCTGCGGAACAGTGCTCCTGGACGGCTCAGCAGGACTGTCCTCCTCGGTGGGTTCCCCTCCCGCAGCCATGGCTGTGGCAGCTCTGGGTGGCAATGCCGTGCACCAGCCTTCCCGGCTTCTTCTGCTGGTGCTCGTGGCCCAGGAGACTCCCACGCCTTTCCCCTGCACTGCTTCCCCAGCTCTTGACATCTTCTCCATCCTCGGCATCGCTCCTCCTCGTGCTCCTCGCAGCATCTCCCCCTCTCGCACCCAGCGGGACGACCAGCGGGGAAGCAGTCGCTGATTCTCCTCTCGCTCTCCTCCCCAGACTCACTGTTCCCTCTCGACATCGCTGCTGTGAAAAAGGACCACAGCTTCCTGGACCAGGACTCCCTCAAATCATTGTGCAGGTAATGC
>NW_010140349.1:0-2321 GCF_000699245.1 Pterocles gutturalis | reverse complement strand
GGTTGTATGCTTTAGTCTCTCGAAGCGGGAGGCATTGCTGGTTGCTGGGGTGCCAGGGGAACGGCAGCATTTTTGTTGTGAGCATTGAGAGCTCCTGGAGAACGGAAACGTTTCCCAGGAATAATTCTTCTCTTCATGTGGCTTTTGGGCTGTGTTTTAATTTCAAGCTTGGGTGACTCCACCCTGTAGAGCTCGATTGGAAACGGATTGGCCAGACCTGAACAGGGAACAGCAGAGGCGCAAAGAGAGACGTTGCTTTAGTTTGCTTCATGACGTCTCTGAGAACAGGATGAAGTTTGGAAACCACGTCTGTGCATCAGTGCAGGGACCGTGCTTGATTGTTGGCATAAGGCAGGTTCGGGTTGAAGTGCCCGGGGATGAAATCCTGTCTGCAGTTTCACTCAGGTGTCAGGCGTGTGCTGCCCGTGAAAAAGAGAAAACGCACAGCAAGGGATTTGTTGAGCATTGGTGCAGCGCGAGGGGCTCCGTGGCAGCTGCACCCTGCTAATGAATGCTTCGTGCGGGTCGTTAGGAGCTGCGGGTGCTTGTGGCGGGTCAGGAGCTGTCGGTTCACGCCATGGTTGAGCTTGCGGTGGGTCCGTACTAGCGGGTCCCTGCTCTTCCCCAGAGCACCCGCTCTGCCGGCTGCTCCGACAGAGGATTTCTGTGTCCCCAAGTGCTCGCGGGCTTCGGGTGACGTTAGTGTCCCGGTGCCTGGCAACACCGCCCAGCTGTGCATTTTCCACCAGGACACGCTGCTCCGCAGCAGCAGCGCTGAAAATAGCTCTGGGGGTGTGCTGCAGGGAGGCAGCGTGTTCAGGGGGGGCTCTGCCGGTGCTGCTGGCGTGAGCAAGAGCAAACATCCAAAAGGAGGGACCCCCCATCCCCGTGTCTGTCTGTCTGGGCGGGCTCTGTGTCGTGCTGGCACGTGGTGACCCAGCCCTGCTTTGGCTTTTGGGCCCTGTCACCGTGCCCATGCCCCCACGGTGACTCCATGCTGAGACACGGCTGTTGCCTCTTGCTGTCCCCCCCACGCACACTGCTCCCGGTTGGAACAGAGGAGGGATGGGGACATGGACAGGCACTTATCCATTTCCCCCCAGAGAGGCTGCTGCACTGGGCAGGAACACATCCCCTGCGCCAAGTCCCAGGTGCCCAGCGAGCTCCGGGTTTTCCCTCCCAGTGGTCCCAGTGGGGCAGGAGCGATGGGAAGTCTTTGATCATCCCTCCGTGTCAGAGCTTTCTGTCCTTTTGTTGTCACCTGGCCGGCTGCAGGAGCTGCTGAGGTTGTTTTGCTCTAATAACCCGGAGCAGGTCATCCCTGCCTGCTCGCAGGACAGCTTCGAGCTGCCTGAGCCGGACCGGTGCTGCACCCTCGAGCTGTCTCTGGGGTCCCTGAGGTGCCCCGTGCAGCGTTTGCCTAAGAAAAGGCATGGAAGGACACTGGGAATTGCAGCTCTTCCAAAGGAATGAACCCCTGGGTGCGTTCTCTTCCCCCAGCGCACTGTGCTCCCACCTTGCTCCCTCTTCCTGCATTTAGTCCTGGCGCAGGATGCGCTGCAGGACTGTGCTTTTGAGCGGAGGCGGGGGGAGGGGGGTCAGTGAGATTGCATTAGTCAATTTTTTGGTAAAATGTCCCTGGGGCGTGTTTTTGGGCTGTGCAGACACAGCACTTGCATGCAGGAACAAAAATGCTTGTAGTAGCCTTCATGAAGGTGCTAATCAAGGTGAATTAACTGGAGATTCATCCACTCAGGTAAAGAAAACCCACCAGGACCTGCAGCTGTGGGCTGGAGCAGGGTAAAGGGTCTGTTGGGGGCCAGCCCTGTCCTGGGAGGGTGACAGGTGACAGCGAGCAGCAGGGGCTCTAAGGCAAAAGAAAAAAAAAAAAAAAAAGAAAAAAGCACTGTGTCCCCAGGAGGGGCTGGGACCCGGGTAAAGCCTCTCTTGGTGTCTCGCAGGAGGCTGATGACCCTGAACACATGTGCCTCCATGAAGCTGGAAGTCCACTTTCAGCGTAAACAGGTACGTCCTGGGCGGGCGAGAGGCTGAGGGTGCAGGGGAATGTGCCCACTGGGGGGCATCAGCAATCCTGGGGTCAGTAGTGACCTGGTGTGCCCAGGATAGGTGGAACCCGCCTGTGTGTCACGACAGCAATTAGCATTGGCATGTTAATAACAAAACCTTTTATATTTCCTTTGATGAATAATACATTCAAAATGCATGCCAGCGTGTTGTGTGGCACGTGGAAATCATTCTGTGGGTGAATTGCTGCCTGCTTTGGCTGCCCTTAGCCTGGCGTGGGAAGGGATGCTCTGCTG
>NW_010140348.1:117544-136793 GCF_000699245.1 Pterocles gutturalis | reverse complement strand
TGACATAATAGTGATTCTTCATACCGATCAAAAACGACTTAGGTAATTCAAATAATAGTATCAAATACACACACATATATATTTCTAGATGATCGGCAAGGAGAATGTGGAGTGTTTTATTTTTGAAACATTTAAAATTTTTCCGATTATTCCAACATGACGTAAATCACATGTAGGAAAAAATAATTTAAAAATATTTTACCTGCAGAATCGGAAGACATGGTTAAGATCAGATGCAATAACACTAACAATATCTTACATTTTTTTGACTTCATATAGGCATTGAAGTATTTTTTGAGAACATCCTTTTTGTATGAAACAGTTTGTAAGAAATAGTGACAGATTTCTGCAAGTGCAACTTAAAATAACTACAGAAAATTGATTTATACATTGAAGTTTTTCTTAATTAGATCCTTTAATGTGTGCCTTGGGGGCTTTGGGGCATTTCCTATCTACGTATGTGTTGATGATAAGTATCTAAAAATTGTGTTTGGTTACAATCAGCTCGGACTGAAAGAAATTACTGAGAATGTGAGAAAATCCAAAAACAAGCTTCTTGCGGTATGTTACATGTCATCTTTGTAGATTTTAATTTCAATAGAGTTTTAAACTTTTTTTTCCTGAGTGTCTGAGAGGAAAAAACAAAAAACAACCTTTTTTTTAAATCCTGTAACATATTGCATGACTTTTCAGTGATGCGAGATACGTAAAAATAGAAAAAATAATAAATGTTTTCATTTCTTAGTAAGAAGCTATAGAGGAATACTTCTTATCTTTACCGCTCAGATTTTACCTAAAGACAAATAGTTCCTGCAATCCCTATACAAAGTGTATGAAACGACCTCTTTTAATAAGTTAACATTTTGCAGAAACCCTCTGTATTTTGTAACCATAACAAACTTAATTGGAAACAATTCCACTTTACAAATCCAAGAGAAGGTATATGGAATCTATTGAGTTTATAAAGTGAAGTCAATTTTCGGTTTAGTTTGCTTCTTGATTTGTCAGTTTACAGCTATTTAGTTTACTTCACAGTTATTTTGTATTTTCACAGAAATAGGGTTTTTTGCATCTGCTTCCAAGTTTAAAGGCACTTTTGTCAATAACTTTATGCCACTTATACGAAAATCTGTTTTGGGCTAAGATTCCTTATCTGTGCAACTCTACTCAAAGCTGATTTCATGGATTGTTAACTACTTCAGTGGCAGAATAAAAATATCCAAATACTCATGCAGTCTGCTTACAGTGAAAAGTTTTAGATTATATTTTCAGATACAATTCTCAGTTAAAATTTAATGTGGTTTAGTACTTTTACTATGTCTGTGGTTAATATTACCAATTCCTCTTCCATGATCTCATACAGAAATACGCAGCCACATAGAATATATTTCCTTGGGAAACTCTTTTATATGAACTCTTGAATCTAACCCCCCTTCTTTAACCAGTTATTTCCCTCCCCCACCTTGTGTACAGTGAACTATGGGATTACTAAAGTGGAAGGACAGCCTCTTCACACAGAGCTGAGCAGGCCCATGGACAATTGCAACAATCTCAGGATGTCTCCAGCAAAAGGGATGCAGGAGAAGGGGGAACTGGATGACCTTGGTGATAAGTGTGACAGCAATGTCTCCAGCAGTAAGAAGAGGAGGCACAGAACAACTTTCACCAGTTTGCAGCTGGAGGAACTGGAGAAAGTATTCCAGAAAACTCACTACCCTGATGTCTATGTAAGAGAACAGCTAGCTCTGAGAACAGAGCTCACAGAGGCCAGAGTCCAGGTAGGAACCAAACTTCAGCATTTCCATGACAAGTTGTGCATTGTAGGAACTGGTTAACGACACTCTTGGGGATTGTACAAAAGCCCATATAGCTAAAGTAAATAGCTCGTTTTTCTTTCTTTATGGATATGGGATGTTATGCTGAAGTATTAAAGTAACTTGTTATTTTTAAAACAGCTTGTGTTGCTGTTCTAGAAATTTGTTTAAAGGATGAGAAAACAACATCAGTAGTAAAGCAGTCTTGATCTCTGGTAGTCCTGTTTTACTGTCAGAATTCCAGGCAGTGGATACATAAAGTGTTACGTGCAAAGATTCCATTAAAGAGATGCGTTGCGTGTAGTTCAGACTGATGATGATGCAGAGCTCGCATGCAGAGGATTCTATGTGTGGCATGAAAAGTGATCAAATTCCCCGTTTCTGTCCAAAGAGTATTCAGTGAAACTGCACATACCTAAATGTGTATAAATATATATACATACATGTATGCATGTGCGTGTATGTTTGTGTCTGTGTAGAGCAAAGGCATAATATTTTAATCTCTGTTGTGTGGAATGAGTTTAAAAATCACAAAATTAGGAAGTATATTTGCTGATTTTTAAACTCACATAATCAATGGATAATATTATTCTAATTTCTGGAGCAAAATATACTATTGACCACTTAGTATAGTATTTGAGTATCATTACTGTGCACAAAGGTGATTGTTTCAGTATATGCTCATACAATAATCTCAACAATATTTGTGGCTTTGGATGTGTCATGGTGAGAAAAGAAGCTAAACCTCTAGGAAATGCAACCCTTCCCCCATTTAGAGATCTTCCCTTAGAAAAGGGTGTGAGCTGCATTTTGCAAGTTTATCCTATTTTTAGAGATCTTTCCCATCCTGGTAATACTCATCGTTTCAATTTAGGGAACAGCAGTCCTGTCGATTCTTACAGATCAGGATTAATTTTTTTAATTTAGTGACATGAACATGATAACAACTTCACAACTTGTAATTAAACACATACTCACACATGCATATAAAGAAATAGACATCAGTGCACATGCATACAACTGAAATTAAACCAGAATCAGTTTCAGAAACAAACTCAGCTAAGTGATTTTATAAGGAAGTGTTTTTTTCATGTCTATTCAGTCAGTCAGCATATTCACTGTTGTCATCGGAAAACAGAGTCCAAAATCATGTGTCAGTTACAATATTAGTGATGCTGATGGAAATTAGTTCAGTGGCTTTTAACTCTTCGGGCTCTGTGCAATCCCTCTCCCTCTGAATTTGGGACAATTTTCCAAGTATGACTTCTATTCATTAGGATTTAGTCTTGACTTAAAAAAATATGCTCGCATAATGTTTAAACACTCTTCTGACAATTGCATAATTCTGGAACAATGAGAACAACTCCAAGAAAAAATTAATAGTCGGAACAGGGAGGGGAGAATGGGGCTAAAATATGCCAACTGACTTTTTTATCATATTTTTTTCCTAAGTTTTAGAAGCTCCATGTGGTAAAAGTATTAAAAATATGATAGTAAATGTGAAAACGTATATGTCTGCACCAGGCTTTGATAGAATATCTATTCCTATTTTATTTAAACACATTCTCCCCTTTCTTAAAAGATAACTGATCTTTGCATTTCTCATATGCTAAATACAAAAAGAAATGGTGATCATTTTTATCCGGAGTAGCAACAATATTCCGTCACAAGATTAAGCAATTTAAAAGGCCTTACATCATTAGAGGCAAGCATCTGGCAATTCAAGGATAACAAGCAGCAGATTTTTACATTGCTTTGTGGAGGCAAATGGTTACTTTATCTCTGCCAAGAGTCAGTTTCTAGTAAAGTGATGTAAACAGAAACATTTTGGGGGATTGTCAAAGGAAAAAAATGTGTGCTTTTTTCTTGTCTAGTTACTATAAATTCAAGCAAATTGTTTGATTTAGTTTAGCAGAGTGATCAGCTGGATACCTTACCCACATTTCCCTTCACCGCCATTTCATCAAAATCCAATTTAATATTTGTCCTGAATACATGCAGAGAGAGCCAACCTGAACCTAATTTATCGAAGTTGTTCTCTTTCCTGCTGCATGTCAGTGAAGTAATTGGCACCCATTTTAAGGAGATTGTCAAGGTCTTTTTTCAATGAAAGAGCCTCATTACTAAATTCCCTTAGCGTGTTCTTGATGCCTCCTGTGGAGACAGGAGAATTTTTTTTTTTTCCTTTTCTTTTTGCTGAGCCTCAGGCATCATAAATAATACAAATTTACCAACAAGGTCCCTAACAATATGTACTCGGCAGTTACATACACGGGCCTTGCTTTGATTGCCGAGCACACTTTAAAAGATTGCACATACTAAATTTGCAACAAGTCCTTGGAAACGAAAATGAGCAAAATTATGCCCTGGTTTCTTAAGCAGCATCAAAGGACAATTGAGTTCTCCAAAGATCAAGGCAAAAACTGATTTTTAAACCAATGTTTTTTTAAATACCCCACCATTAGGGATCAGAAAATATCCCTCAAAATGGGATTCACATTCAGTGTCTATACAAAAAAACCCTATTAATGTATGTATCTATCCAAATGAATTCATGATCCATTTAGGAGGAACGCTAACTGATGGAATTGTCTCCTTAAAAATGTAATTGTTCTGTTAGTAGTGTAACTTCTTTAAAAAGAGTTTGAACGAGTTTGCCCCTAGCTGAACAATAACTTAGATGAATAATTTTACTTTTGTAAAGGAACAGTTATTTAGCAATCCCTTTAATTCATCAAGATAAGTCTAAACCAAACTGAAATAAAAAAAATAAATTTTTTTGAAGACCACAGGAAAATGACAGATATCAGTCAGAGCAAGAAATGTGGACGTAATAGGTTTTGAGATAACACCCAACACTCAAAATAATACAGAACGATCCAAAAGTTGTTTAAGCATAAATAAAATAGGTTTTGGCTGACAAGAAGACATTGTTTCAGGTCCAAATTATTTCATAGTCTAAATGTAGGTGTAATTCTTCAGTTTTCCACCGTCAGAAACACAGATATCTCCTAACACAAATGTGAAAATATCACAATAGTTTTAAAACTGTCTGTGATCCCATGATTTTTTTATCGTCTTCCTGCCCTGTTAGTCTTCCTCATAGAAACTTTTTGATAGGAGCACAGACTACAGTCCTGGTGCCAGCTTTTCCTGCCTTTTCATTACTGCACTTGACAAAGACGATGTATACCTCTAGGAGGCAGATCTTAGTTAGTCATATCAAGTCAGTGGGTGTGTGAAATTGAGAGAAAGTTTCTTTACAATTTGACTTGCTGCTACTTAGTGATTAGTACTGCCTGACTGACTGATCTTTCCTCTGCCCTTTTTTTTTTTTTTTTTTTTGAGACACTACAAAGGAAATAGCATATCCTTTTTAAATACCCAGAAATAATTTGAACAGGTGTGACATTGAGAAGATTGAAATTGCAGGAAATTAATCCTCAGGTGGAGAACTTCTCTTTCTCTACATAAACAGATATTTTCAAAGCTACTGTCCAGAATCTCTTGGTTTTTTCCTAAGACTCCTTGCACAGTATGAAATTGTGTTTACCTTGATGATTGTTTCCTCATTTACTGTAGGTTTGGTTCCAGAATCGAAGAGCAAAATGGAGGAAAAGAGAACGTTATGGTCAGATCCAGCAAGCTAAGAGCCATTTTGCTGCCACCTATGATATATCTGTTCTTCCAAGGACTGACAGCTACCCTCAGGTATGGTAAAGACCAAGTAGCACTTCGGTTCTGCATTTACCTTCTCTTCCATTCTTAGGCATGCACGTGCACAGAAGATGCAAGAAGACTTTTTTGTGGTTAGCGTTCTGTGTTTTTTAGACATGTTGACAGGACCTGCCCCAGTGAACAACAGTTCTGACTGCCAATACAAATAATTAACTCTTAAAATACAAATGTTTTTTAAACAACATTCTCAGGAGTTTTGCATAAGTTATGTGCTGAGAATGGCTGGCAATCTGGTTGTGCAGCTAAACCTGGTTTGCACATAAAATTATGTGGAGATATGAATCACTTTTAGGTCCATATACAAATTATGGATGAAGTCTAGACCCATTGAGATTGACAGGAATGATGTAATTTTGACCACAATAAGGTCAGGATTTCAGTTCTGGGATATTAATATTCACAGGCACAACTGTCTTAACGACTCTGGTCTTGTATACTTTGGGAAGATGAGGCATAAACCATGTGATGTCTAGGCAACTTCCTTCTGATACATTAAACATACACCATCTATATATGGACCTCAATAGACCATTGAATACAAGTCTTCTACTGACTTGAAACCATATTATGGCTATGTACAATCAGAATTGAATGTATATGATTGGGAGAGGGAGACAGAGTGACAATATAGCTCTCTTGGACAGGAGTAGTTTGTTTAATTTTTTTTCTTTTTCACTTCTCTGTTAGTGTATAGTAAGGTATTGCTGTGTAATAAGACAGTAATCTTCTGTTTCTGTTCTCCAGTCCTTTGTTTTACTGCCTTCCCTCACTCTCTGCTATTGTTTTTCTGCTTGCTTGTTTTAGTACATTGAATGCTTTTATTGTGAAGCCATTGTTTTTCACATCTCTAGCTTCCCACTGCTTTTACCACAAAATTTAAAAAAAAAAAAAAAAGAAAAAAGGACCATACAAAGCAAAAATCTTGTACGGGTTCCTGTGGTAAAGTCCTTCCACTGCTGGTGTCCTGGTGGTCTTCTAGTTCATTAGGAAGCAGGGTCTCTGCCAGCCTCAGCTACATACTCATATTCCAAAAAATTACTGGTGATATATGTATGTGGGGTTGCTTTGGTCATGCTCTGCAATGGCTGAATGTGTTCAGCTTTGAACCAGAGGCCTCGGGTCCATGTGTCATCTCCCCAGCTTAAAGTGCTTTACCTCTGAGGAGGCTGCATACTATTAGGTTTGAGCCAGAGCTGGCTTGTGTTCCAGCATCTCACACAACTGTTATCAGACCTGGTGGCACTTATCTGTCTGCCTGTTTTTATTTTATAATGTAGTGGTGCTTTAGCCCAAATTACTTTAGAAGCCACTGTATGAAACATTCTGTATTTAAGTAGGAGAACATAATACTTGTTTGAGACCTACCTGGGTGAAAGTGTGCAAAAACACCTTAAACATTGCTAGGCAGATTCACAAAGACGTAGATGCACAGTTGCTCACAGGTGTCACTCAAGGTGCTCAATTAGCTTTTGAAGGCCTTTCTCACCTATCTATAGTACCACAATCACAGATGATACAAGGAATTATACACTTAAGCTTTGGTCTTTCTATCCCTGACTTAGTTCTGCAGACTAATATTTGTGTCTCCAAGCTCATCTTGTATTTTTAGTAGACTTCATGTACAAACTTTCCCAACTGGCAAAAGTTTAATTAACATAAGACAATGGAATAATTCAAGTCATTGGTAAACACTTAAAATTGTTGTCCCGGAATTAATGTTTTTTTAAAAGAAACACTTTTGAATTAGGAGAATATAATCCACAAAAATCTAAACCAAATTAAATATTGATCCTATACTTTCATATTGTTAAAAATATGAGAATTAACTGCATTTCTATTTACAAATTTGCAGAAAAACATCTTTCCGAGGCTGATAACAGAACTAAGTTTCAGCCTGGCAAAACTTTCTACCGTTAATTTATAAGTTCTTAAAAACAGGAGATTGAAATGGAAATGTTGGTACAGTAATCTTAAATAAAACTTTTCTAAAATGTGTTGAAACGTAGAATGTGTACTCATTCATGAACATAAATGTACAGTACTCACCTACAACCACAGGCTAACATACTGTAGGTAAACAGGCAGGCAAAAATACATAACTGAGCCTGGTCACCTGCATGAGAAACTGTACTGTACTTCATGAACAGGAACAAGGAGCTAAATGAAGGTGTGAGTTCACTTTACACTGGTTATTTCAGCTGACTGTATGCATAGTTTGGCCACATGATGAAAAACATGGTATCTTACTCTTTAATGAAGCAAGTGACTACTTTGCTCTATATTGGAATATGAATATCCAGGCAATTATCACAGAAGAGTCAATGTAAGTTCACTTTCTTGCTGACTTAGTGGTAGTCCTGCAGTTTCACATTCTTAAATCCTTACCTTCAGTAAAACCATGTCTGCACCATATACATGACATTTCCAGTGAGAATGCTTGAGACAACGAAAATTCATATTAAAAACACAATGACCACTAACAGCACTACATTAAAATCTTTTGAACTAGCTGTCCATTTATATGTGCCTCGCTTATGGAAAATAAGAGTATAGTACATTACTTGCTATAAACTCACTAATCTATCCCAAAGTTCAGTCAGAAAAAGATATTGAAAATTGTTATCCAAATAACTTTTGGTTTTACTGTTATAGGTTGGTTTCCCAAACAATTACATTATTTTAGTGTAGGTAATGCAAGAAAAGAAATCAAATACACTTTTTTCCTTTTATTTTCTTTTCCTTTTTTTTTTCTTCCCTTCCCCTCCTCCCCCCACCCTGTGTACAAGCTGACATCAGTAAATGCTAGACAAGCTTTGCCATATTTTTGGGTAAATAGCTTTTCTTGGGGATTGTGCAACACAGATCTCTAGAGCTTATTTATGAAACCTTTATTAACACAGGAGAAAACAGACTCTGTTACTGGCAAAATATATGCTGAATGTTGGAAAAGGATGAAATCAAGCTGAGATATTTACTGCTGTGTGGCAGAAGGAACAGGAACAAATGTGAATTTCTGGTGTGCATTATATGAATTTGCAGTCTGATGATTTCTGTTTTGTGCCCCACCACAGATATGTTCACAAACAGACACCCCACTTGCATTCCAGCAGCAACATCAGTCTCTTTTGCACTCAACAGAGGGTATGGAGACCCCTACTTAGTCTCTTCACCAGTTATCTTCATCAAGTAAAAATTAAGAACATGATGCTGTTATGCATTATGTGACTATATAAACCTGAAAGGTTTTCCTGTGAGGAAATGATCTTTTCAATAGAAGGTTGGCTCAGAATCAGAGAACGGTTGAGGTTAGAAGGGACCTCAGGAGGTGGTCCGGTCCAGCCTCCATTTCTATAATCCAGTCTAATTTTACTATTAAATTACACATCTTTATCTTAAAAATGGTAATAAACAATTTAGTTTTTTCTTTTTTCCTAGCTCATAATTGTTTGCTTTGCTAATTCAGTCTAGCCTTAATTATTTGTACAGTATGTTGACTTTAGGTGCTGCTTATTGTGCAAAATAGTTGCTCAGCTGGCTGTCAAGAAGCTCATTGTCTCCTACACTGTTCAAATTCTGCACACAAACATCTTCCATTAACTACAATAGCAACACCTGTATTGCAGAGGAGGACAGAGTTAGTACACTATTCCAGGGCAATCATCTATTTTTTCACATGTTTTTTCTAGGCTTTAACATCAAAAATACCACAGCATTGTTTTCACTCAGATTAAATACTTAACTTTTGGCAACATTATGCTGAAAATCAGATTTTTCTAGGAAAGTGCTATATACAGTACTTTCCATTCATCTTAGTGAAAGGTTTCAGTTTGATTAGCTTCAGCATTTAAGCTTCAAGCTTCTCTTGCAGATGCAACACATTGTGGTCTCAGTCATCTTAAGTGCACTCAGAAAACAATTCACTGGTTAAAACTCTTATCCCAGACACTTTGAGACTCATTAACTAACAATATTCTGCTGATGTTATGAAAGCCAAGCATCTTAACATCAGTGAGAAAATGAACACAGATTAATTTCCTGGAGGTGTTTACTTCAACTCATGTGAGTAAATGAGTTGAGTACAAGCAGTACTTGATTGGGTCGCCTAAAGACACTGTCTAGTGTTATTAAAGATGTCTTGGGATTTCTGAGACACTGTTACAGTGCTGATGAACAGGACTCACAAGAAGGATGCACCCTTCAGGGGAGGCATCTGGTGGTCAGATAAATATTAGACGTTTGTCTTTAGGAAAAATAACCAAAGAGTCTTTTATGCCAGAGGTGGGTTCCCTTTAAAGTTGGAGAAAATCTGCTCTGTTAAGTTTTCCCTTCCTAAAGTATAAGGTATAAAATAGATAAGATGATCTCTGAAAATGGACTTTTTTCCCTGATGCCTGGTGCAGCTGCAGACATCTATATTTATCTTAGATGCATCTAAACACTATGTGTCGGGAGAAGAACAATAAAAAGGTTGCTTAGCCTTGCTCTTCTCTTACTTTATTGGTCTTGACCACTTTTGCTGTCCTATGCCTAGTGAGAAGGCTGGTGTTACAAAGGGTACTTGACCTTGTCAGATTTAACGTTAAGTATGAGAAGTAACAAGGGACCAAAAAACTTGAGACAGAATTCAATTTTTATCCTCTCCTTATTTACACACAAGAGAGTGAAATCTGATGAAAAGCCTACATTATTATCACGCAGACCTCCAGCTTTCCCTGTATGAGTTAAATTTATAAAGATGTTATCTTTATAAATGTAAGTGCATCAGTATGTAAACAAACATTAAATTGTATCTGTGAAAAGCAGATATAAAGGGAAACATTTTTCCCTCACCTAGGCTCTTTCCATACTTTGTATCTTTTCTTGATTGATCTTTGAGCCTGGTTAATTTGTTGTCGTTGTTCTTCTAAGTTCTTTTAACAGGGTTTATTCTGTCACACCATTATACTTTCCCTCTTATCATCACAGTTGAAACGTGTTGTTTCCTTCTCTTATATATTTGAAAACGCAGGCAAGAGTTGGATGTTTTGGCAATCGAAGAGTGTAGAAGTGGTATCAGTATGCATGTGTTATGTACTAAGTCATCATTACAGTTCCGATCTAGCCTTTGTACATATGGATAATTCTCATTAGCAATAATCAAAGTTACATGCTCCAATTAAATCTTTCATATGGCATGTATTAGACACCACATGTTATGTGACTTAAAAATTCTTTTAACTGTAGTCGACATATAAATGACAGTTAATCACAATAGCTCATTAAGGCTATGGGTACACTGATTAAGTAGGGGTAGATGTGGTAGATATAGCTGAGCTAGCTTCAAAGAAGTTTTATCATATACTCATGCTGTCTAGCTGTGACAGCATGGAGCTCAGGCTGGGCCACCACCTGGATGGTACGTTGCTTGCTGCATATGTGCTGACTGTTGCACTGCTGTGGCTGATCTTCCAACAAGAGTAACACTTCTAATCTTTTTGGGTGGTGTCTGTTCCACACAAAGTAGTTTCTGCACTGTGCTTTTATTTATTTCTTGGTTCTAAACTGTCACTGTATGTGGTCCTCCTGGCAGTCTCAACATTTGGCTTGTTGCTTTTTTTTTTTTTTTTTTTTTTTTTGGGAAACATGTATTTCTTTAAGTCTTTGGGTGACTTCAGCTGGGGTTTAATTATAAGGCAAATCCATTTATTTTTTTTTTTTCTGAAATAGAATATACTTTTTAATAGTATTTTTCAAAGCATGAAATTTTGTCTTTAACTGTATCATAGGCGTGAAATATAATTAATTCTTATTGAGATTGCAGCAGGGAGAAGTTAGTTTATCTACAAAACATACCACAGAAGAATGAAATCTTGATGACTGTTTGAATCCTGCACTCTTTTGCACCTTAACAAACTTGTTAAACATGGAATCAAATTAACAGATTTTTTTTTTTCCCCCATATGTAAGGCCTAAATGTGGACTGAATGGGTCTAGCACATATTTTAGAGCTGGAACATTAAACCTCTCACTACCAAGGGTCAACTTGCATTTTATGGATGCATCTGAAAATGGTGTGCTGCAGCTCTTTCATATGTACCTGAAACCAATACAGTAAAGATTATCTCCACAGGTTCATTAGGTCCAACTGCTCCTATAAAATGATCACAAATTACACCAAGAAGTATTCCGTCCAGATGTAAAGGAAAAAAAATACAAGAAGAGTGGTAAAGCCTTGGAACAACTTGGTCACAGAAGTTATTGAATGTCTGTAGTTGCAGCTACTCAATACTTGACTGGATAGGGCTTGAGTAACCTGTTCTAAACTCAAAGGTAGCTGTGAGCAAGGGAATAATAATCTCAGAGGTCCTTTTCAGTTTAAATTATTCTGAGAATCTATGAATCTGCAAAATCAGGAAGTACAGGCAAATCTCTGCCCACACTTTGCATGTTCTGAAGAGGTCCCCAGAAAAAAAATACTGTGGCAAGTGACAGACCAAATGAATTGTGCTGATGCACTAGGAACAGCCTACAGATCACAAGCTGCGAACTAGCAGTTTTGAGCAGTTTAACAACTGTTGCATTTAATCTGCCTAATGTAGCTCCTTGTGCAAGCCCAGGTTTCATGTTTTGTGGTAGTGCAAGTATTGTTTCACACAAAGAGAGGAGTGACAAAAATGTAGCAAGTCAGTCTCTTTGACATTCACATGTTTTCTATAATTAGGTAATTTCTTAACTGTTCAGTTAGTGCCTTGAATTACTTACTAGAGTAATTATAATAACATATAACATAATATATATTATGTAATATAACAAAAACAATAATAATAACAACTTATTACTTCATATCTAGAGACCTTAAAAGAGATTAACATTTTGTTTCCCACATGAAGCACTAAAACAAATGTCCACTCAAATAGAAGCTGTGTGTGTTCATATGTGCATCTGTTGGAAACAGACTCCAGACTGGATAGGCAGGTAACTCAAATAAAATGACAAGACATTTGGTGATGGGAGAACCAAAGCTGGGTAAGTGACAGTAAAACTCTCAGAAAATGTGGAGATTTGAATTTATGTGGTTTCTCCAGGTGCTGTGTAAGAAGGCTGAAGCTCCAGCAGCTTGAAATTTTAACATAAAAAAAGCAATGACACCAAGTGGGATGATCAATTACCTCAGCTAATTTGCCGCTGCAGTGTCAGGCAGAAGGTCATATACTTAGGAAATTATATCATAACCAAGTTAGCAGCCATAACTCTCCAGTTATGTTCTTGTCGCAGCTATGAAATCCTACTTCTTTTTTTTTTTTTTTTTTTCTATTGGGAAGGGGGTGTGTGTGGGGGCATGTGTGTGTATAAAACATACAGTAGGTAAATATATTGAAGGGCTCTGGTAATTTCATGGTAACCACAAGAGCAAAGCTCAAGTTGTTTGTGATGTTAACAGAAACCAGAGATGTGCTGTATGTATAGCCTCATTCACAGTCTCTGAATTGCCTTTTATATAGTTCATGGATCACACAAGAGTTTAAGAGGAAAAATATTTTCTTTAAATTCATGTACATAATGTCTCTTTTCCTTCCAACATACCAGAAGAAGGTCTGATAATTTTGACTTATTGTAAAACATTACTATATTTATTTTTAGTACAGGAATACCTTCTGCACCTAGATTTCACTGGAAGATATTTATGTTGTAAATTCTTGCTAAGAAATGAAAATCTAATATCAAAAGTGAAGTCACTCAACCAACTACAATTAATAGAAAATTGATATGACTGAAATATTCTTTTGAAAAGTATAACTGTCTCATAAGAGAAGATGTAAAGCTTTCCTAGCATCTTGTGGCATTTCTGAAGTTAGGTTTACTAGTTTGGATTCCTTCCTCTAAGGAAGAAACCTAGGACACCTCTTTGAAAGTTTTAGAAATTAATAGCTTGTTCACATATTTCTTTAACAAGACATTGGTATGTTTTAGGATTTGCTGCTGAATTCTGTTCTCATTTACACCTGTGCAATCTCACTGAAGTTAAATTGAAAGACATTTGCCTAGGATAAAAATATCAGGAAAATTAGTGGTACTAAACTTAGTTACTGAAAACCAAACTACTAGAAATATGTAAGGAAAGATTGATTTTGCGATACCTCCAGACCACATAGGTTATTGGGCACTTTGAAACTGAGCCTCTGAACCTTTTGAAGTCTTCCCATCATGACTGTACTGAAGGCAAACTCGTGCAAGTTCTTATTTAAGCAGATTTTTGGTGAAAATTCTTCCCATAACTATATCTGTACAGCCTGGGTGACTGCAGCATTTGACATAGCATTTCTTAGAAAGAAATCTGAGTAAATCAGATAAATGTGACTTTGTTGCATGTGAGTTAGCTTTGGAGATGAAGAGCTCCTTCAGGATTTGCTCCTGTATTAGATGCTGCATAGATGAACTAGTCTCTCCCTGGGCAAATTCATCCTGTTGTGAAGGTTCTGAGACTAACCATTTGGCCTGGAAATACCACCAAAAAGAATGGGGTTCTGTGTGCACGTGTTTGAAATATACTTTTTTTTTTTCTTGGATTCTTTTTTAGTTGTATCAACTCCCTATTTCAATTCAATAAAGAGTTGTACCAGCAAAGCACACTGAAATGGAACAGAGTGGAAATAGGAGTGGATAACTTGTTTTGTAGGAAGAAAGGGAAAGAAAACCTCAACAGTTGCTTAATCTGTCACTGCTGCTGGAAGAAACATACATGTAACCACGAAGTACAATAAAGTACAATTAAAAGTTTCTAGTGTTCCTGAAAAAAAAAAAAAAAGACAATGATTTTTGTATGGATGACTTCTGATTTTCCTAGTTCGTGATTGAGACAGAACATGTACAGCTTGGGCTTTCAAGCAAAGTGGAGATATTCTCTGGATCTTACAGGCTTTCAGCTGCTATCTTTTTTACTGCTCTTCTGTACTCTAATCACATGGTAGATGAAGGAGCTCAACGTGAGCCCGCGATGCGTACTTGAAGCCCAGAAAGACAACTGTGTCCTGGGCTGCATCAAAGGAAGCTTGGCCAGAAGGTTGAGGGAGGTGATTCTCCCCCTCTACTCTGCTCTCACGAGACCCCACCTGGAGTACTACATCCAGCTCTGGGGCCCCTAACACAAGAAAGACATGGACCTTTTGGAGTGAGCCTAGAGGAGGACCATGAAGACGATCAGAGGGCTGGAGCACCACTCATATGAGGACAGGCTGAGAGAGTTCAGGCTGTTCAGCCTCAACAAGAGAAGGCTCTGGGGAGACCTTATAGCAACCTTCCAGTACTTAAACGGGGCCCACAGGAGAGATGGGGAGGCACTCTTTATCAGAGTGATAGGACGAAGGGTAGTAGTTTTAAGCTGAAAGAGGGCGGATTTAGATTGGATATTAGGAGGAAGTTTTTTTACTGTGAGGGTGGTGAGGCACTGGAACAGGTTGCCCAGGGAAGCTGTGGATGCCCCGTCCCTGGAGGTGTTCAAGCCCAGACTGGATGAGGCTTTGAGCAACCTGGTCTAGTGGGAGGTGTCCCTGCCCATGGCAGGGGGCTTGGAACTCGATGATCTTAAAGGTCCCTTCCAACCCTAACAGTTCTATGATTCTATAACATTTACTGGTTCTTTTTTGCTGCTGGAATTTCCAAGGACACCAAATTAGTTTGCCAGATTGAGATGACCCTTGCTAATAATATAACTCTTCAAAACAATAACTTTTAAAATAAGACTTTATCTTATCTTTGCTATCTGCACTAGATCTCAGCTAGTGAACTATAATTTATCTCTTTAGCTTGTTGGTGGTTTAATGGGTATGTGTTGTTGCAAAGTAATAAGACAACGGGAAAAGAATAACTGAGCATTAGAAACATGTTTTCATTCCATGTGTGTGTATGTGTGTGTCTGTTGTAATTCATTACTTCCACTGACCTCAAATTTGGCAAAAAAATATCACTCAGCTAGAGAGATAACCTACATATCTTAAAGCCCAGATTCTTTTGTCTATGGATTTGGAACATGAAGGCAAAATTAAGTTTGAAGTGGGAATTCATTTTACAGTGCTAACTGAAGAGTAATTGTGCTTACTCCAATGTACAGCAGAGAATGAAGACATGCGGGCTCAAATCCCAGTGCATGAGAGCAATGATATACTGAATAGACAACAGATTTTCAGGATTAAGACAAATTTAGCAAAGTGAAATAAAAAGAATAAGATACAGTTACTGTCTGAGAAGTTCTGTACTGTGAATGAGAGCTACAAATATCTTGTATCATGATATTTGTAATTTTTTTTTTAAATCAACATTTGGTAAAGAGATATAAATAAAAGTGGAGAAGAAATATAAAGCTGTATATTGTATAATGGTGAGTGCAAGTGAGAAATGTCTAAGGAAGTCAGAGTATGTCAAAAATTATATCCATATAGTACTGATATAGAGATATAAAGAGCAGAGAGTTTGAAAAGACAGGAGAGCTGCTGAGTATGAAGTTCAATTAAAGCAAAGTGAATAGAGGAATGAAAGAATGCACAGTCTGAGATAACGACAGAAGCTGACTTGTGCTAGGCCTTGAAAATATTTCTGTCTGTTCATCTAGTAACAACTAAGTGAAAAATACTTATCAATAAGGGGCATCTACACATCGATGATAGGAGAAGGCCTGAGACTCAGAATGAAGCTTTAAGTGACTGTCAAGTATAAAAGGAATTACATATCAAAACCTGAATATGTGGTTACTCCAGATCTTCAGCGGACATTGCTGGTAACCACAAAGTTTGTCTCCTAGTCTGTCATACAACATTTTCCAGTGATGCACAGTGCAGCCAGCTAAGGCTGGGAGCTTAAACATAAATGCCCTCAAGTATAATTTCTATTAAAACATCATGAAAAGGATTTTTATCTTAAAACCATCTTTGAAACAACTTTAGGAAAAACTCTTGGATTTATTATCAACCATGCCTGTATTTTATGGATTCATTTACTTTAAAGTAATCATGCAAGGCTTCTCAATATTAATTTTGCAAATACATGTTGGTCTTTGTCACTTGAGAAATCCTGGTTTGTTTTGTTCACCATTTAATACTGTTTCCTACCATTACACTAAGAAAAATTACGATCAGGAGAAGCTTTTATGGTGAGAAGAGGTATGATATTGTACACTCCTTTGACACCTTCGCTTTGAAGTCAGTTGTGGGCTTCTGCTAACTTTACTGACTGGCTGGGCTGATGGCATCCTGAGGTTCAATGGGAAACACTCAGGACAGGGCCACAGAGCAAATGGATGACAGAGCAAGGAATACGATTCAGCAGCCCTTGCTCTTGAGTGAATTATCCAGTATTTTGACCCATGTAATGTCTTCCTGGTATTTTTTTAATATGACTTCAGAGAAGTAGTTAAGTACTTGTTGCTTGTTTTAGAGGAGAACTAATAATGGATGTGTTAAGTAAAGCAAACCAAGCATTGCAGAAAACAAAAGATGAACTATCTAAATTTATTCCTATTCATTTTATATGTTTCAGATTCAGAACAATCTGTGGGCAGGGAATGCGGCTAGCGGTTCTGTGGTTACGTCCTGCATGCTGCCACGAGATACGTCCTCCTGTATGACACCTTATTCCCATTCACCCCGGACAGATTCTGGCTACACAGGCTTTTCAAACCACCAGAATCAGTTCAGCCACGTGCCCCTCAATAATTTTTTCACTGACTCTTTACTTTCTGGGGCAACCAATGGACACGCTTTTGAAACCAAGCCGGAGTTTGAAAGGAGGTCCTCCAGCATTGCAGTTCTACGGATGAAAGCCAAAGAGCATGCTGCCAATATTTCCTGGGCCATGTAATATAGCAGTACCTTTTCTTAATTTCCTTTTTTTTTTTTTTTTAATAGCAAATTGAAAACATTTTTATTTCTCATATTTAATGGACATAACAATAAGCTGCTGTGTGTTGAATGCTAGAAATCACAATATACACAATGTCTGCTTAAACAAATGCAATATAATATTTAACAATAAAAAAAGAATAAACCAAATAGATTTACCATGCATCAAGCTCAACAAGCCCTCTTTGTTTTGGTTTTTATATAGAAATATGTTTTGTTGTACCAGTTGATGAAATATGATTATAGAATCTGCAAAAAAGAATAAAACTATTAAGCAAATATGTCTACTCCATTGGTTTTTGGCAGTCTGGTATACAAAATTAATGCTTTACAAATGAATACTTCATAAGGGAACAACTCTGTAAAGAAAAATAAATTTATTATTCTAAAACCATGAAGTAAATCTCTAAGCACACCATGCAGAGAAGGAAATATATGATCGTTCATGATGTAGGTGGAATTTGTAAACCTAACTCTCAGCACTGTGCTGCTGCTCTGAGCCAGCTCTGCTGTTTTGCTAAATGCATGGTGAGCTCGTTGCAGTTATACCAATGTACAACTAATGTAATCAGTATAGAAGATACTCCTTTATTTTATGGACCTGAGTGTATTCCTACTGAAGATAATAAGATTTTTTTTTTTGCCAAACATATCCCTAAAAGGAGTATCACGGTATTTAATAGAGTTTTCAAAGACATGCACAAGTTAAGTAAATCAACTAGTGTTTAAGTTTAATCTTGAAAGTTGCAGACAGGGTGTCTTGAAACTTAGGTGACTAGAAGAGGGCATGGAATAGTACTGCAACACTTTCAACAGAATTCAGATTTATTAAAAAACCCACAACGACAGCAAAGTCTTACTTCCAATCCAGTCAGTCTTACTAACTGTTTTTGTTATGCTATGGTCAAATTGAAAAACAAAAGTCCGACAAGGCTTGACAGTTTCAGTCTATAACTGATCTAAAGATATTATAAGAGTACATTTAATTTAGTTTTAGTTACAGTTTGTTGATATTTTGCTTATTTGGAGCTTTTTTTTTCAGAGTGTAAGACTGGTTTGCTCCCTTTAAAGTCGATAGGAAAAATGTTTTTGACTGCAGTGGCAGCAGGATTTGGCTCTCAGCTCCCAGCCTATCACAAAGGAATTAAAATGTCAGCAGACTTTCTGACATTTCTAGTGGAAAAAAAATAGAGAAGAAAAATACTTTACATCTGGAGAATTGCTATCTGCTTTGATTTACTTCTCCTCCCTTTCCCCTGTCACATTCCAAGCTCCTTCAGATGAGTGAAATGTCAGCCTCTTTGAAAGCAACAGTCAGTCTCTCAGGTTCATAAAGGCAAAGTAAATGAATTGAAATAAAAAAGGACTAGCATGGCTGTGATTAGAACAGGATACAACACTTTGGGTACCCCTTGCTCCCTCTTGCTCTTCTCTCTGGCCATTAGTTACGAATGGAGGGTGGATGGGGGGAGAAGGGAAGATCGGGGAAGCACATTTCATCACAGAAACTGCAAAGTTACCAGCACTCACAAAAACAAACCTCGAAATTGTGTCTGCTCCCACTCAGGAGGCTAAGCTTGAAAACAAAACTAGGAGGTGGGTCCTTTCTGTAATCTTTCAGTGGAATAAACAAACAACTTTGAAGCCACTAAAATCAGTTGAAAACAGGAATTTTACAGAAGATTCTTACACAGCTGACTGAAAGGAAGATTGTCCTATTTGCCACCAGTAATAAATTCAAAGTTTAACACACACGTATACTCCAATTTGTGGTTTCCTAATTTTACTCTCCTTCTAAAAATTAACTTCAACTTTGGCCTGAGGAGC
>NW_010140348.1:66373-117476 GCF_000699245.1 Pterocles gutturalis | reverse complement strand
AAAACCTTATTTTTAAAAGAAAAAAAAAAAAAAAAAAAAAAAAAAAGAAATCTATTAGTACAGGTAAAGACACTAGTTTTATATGGACACTTGTGCCATGTGCAGAAGGATGAAAGTGGTGGAAATACAGGGTGTTTTTTTAGCAGGTTGAACTGTTTCCAGGTCTAAAACGTGTTTTCCTTTTTTTCTTTCTTTTTTCTTTTTTTATTTCTTCTTTTTTTTTTAATTTTTTTTTTCAGTTTCCACTTAATCATTTTTTAAGGTATAGCATTTAGAACATGTCAAAGTGATTTCTAGATACATTTTATTAGTGGATAAAGAAGCAAAAGCTTAGCTAGCAAACTGCAAGCCATTTTTATTATTGCTTCTCTTTCAATTTACTGATTTATTTTGATACCAGAATTTGCTATTATTGTCTTGTGAAATCCAGAAAAAAATTAATTTTTACAAGGCTTTTTATGTCAAGAGTAAAATTAAGTAATTTCTAGGAATTTATTGCAATGACAGAATACTTGGGGAGAATAAACATCCATTTTCAAAACATTACAACATTTTTATATGCTTGAAGCCTACAAAATCAAAGGGGAAAATAAAAGAGTATGTCTTTTTTTTGATTTTAATTAAGTGAAAGAAATACAATTCTAAATGAATCTTCATCCTCAATTTTAACAATGGAAATTATTTGTTACATGTTGCTAGCATAACTTCATGCATTAGACAAACAGGTAT
Source organism: Pterocles gutturalis (assembly GCF_000699245.1). NCBI lineage: Eukaryota > Metazoa > Chordata > Aves > Pterocliformes > Pteroclidae > Pterocles > Pterocles gutturalis. The sequence continues at coordinate 116,747 of NW_010140348.1, read as the reverse complement.
TCCACCCTTCATTAAGCCTGAGGTGTGATAAGTTGCAGGCCTGCATTAAGCTTGTCATGCTTTTGCATCAGCCCCGTCTCAAAGAATGAATGATAGTCTGTCGGTTGCAGCGTTTAATTTAGCTAATGAAAAAGTATCTTCGTGTTAGATGTCAAGTACTACAACAGGGTCACATTCTGCCACCTTTATTTAGTAGTGCTTTACTCCATGAGTAGACGCATTGATGTGAGTGAGACTACTCACACAGGCCAAATTGTGAATCACTTATAAATGTTTATTCACAATGGCCCCATTCATGCAAAGAGCTGCTCAGCACAACGTGAGTAATCGGTTCATAATCAGGCCCAGCTTAAGGTACTATTCAGCTCTGGTAAGGATGGCAGAATCTGGCTCAGACTGGCTTAAGGCCAGACTCAGATTTCTCAACCAAGATGAGTAGCTCCTTATTCCACAAACAGTGCAAATAGAGCCAACAGGGTTAGTTGTAGGGTTCTCTTTTTATAAGAAAATTCTAGAAAAGCAGCATTTCAGTATATGCAAATAATTTGAGTGTCTATCCAAGGTAAATTCTTTTATTTTCTACCACACTGTACTCCCACATTTGACAGTACTTATGTTCTTGTGCTTTGATTTTATCCACTTAATGATTTCTTAGCATGAGCAACCAATCTTTTTGCTGCTTCTTCAACATGTGGCAAATGCACTAAAAACAAAAGGAGGTGATTTACATAGCCTTCCTGCCAAGTACTTTAACTAATGTTTGAGATATGTGATCATCATGCAATGCTGAGAAGTAAATTTATAGAACTTCTGGGCAAAGAGTCCCTATCCTGTTAAAAGAGAAAGTGAAATGTTGTTGTAATTATTGCTGTGAAGAATTTGTGATGACATAGTGCTGCACTGTTTTTTCTCTTATGATTGATTCATCAACAATTTGAAAATGTGAAGCCAGTATTTGAAACAAATTTTTGAACAGATGTAAATTCATCTACGAAAATTAAAATCTTCTTTAAGATTCGTACAGACTCACATGAGTGACGGACCACACTGCACTTAACAGCTAAAGACCCAGGCTACCATAAAGATGGTCAGAAAAGTTTCACACAACTGATTTCTACATACAGTTTAATCATCAGTGTTACATATCATGGGAACATATCAATGAAGGCATCTTTTGTTGCTGAGAATAAGCTGCAATGAACTAAACTTCTCATTTTGCTTTTTTACAGTCATAATATTTTACATCGTCAAGTGTCAAAAAAAATCCAGTTCAATATGTGAAAGGCATTTTATTTTGACTGTAAACTTTATGATAAGGCTCTGAAGTATATAATTTAATGAATACTACCAATACTATGCATTTTATACTGAGATACTTTAGCATAATAGAAGTAAGTGATTTTGTTTGCAAAGAATAAAATATGGTCGTGTTCTCAAAATGACACAGATGAATTAATATTTTATTGATAAAATTCTAAATATCAGAGATAATTAGAAATCAGAGTTAAATCAGCCTGATCAGAGTTAGAACTCAATTAAAACACTTACACTGCTAAAATTAAAAATGTTTCCAGAAGAAGGTTTTCTGTGACAAGGCACTGATTTTTTTCCCTCAGCACCTTCACAACCAATTAACAAGCAGCCCACTAGTGTCCAGAATACATTTTTTTCTTTTTTTTTTTTTTTTTTTTTTCCTTTACAGGGTTCTTTTTAGATTTGGATGGTATCAGAATGATAGTAAGACATTGTGAGTTACCTGAAGCTTGGTACCCATTTATTTTATATCACTTTTATCGACCTAAAGAAGCTGAAGTATATATCTAGATTAACTAGATTTACAGCTGCTTTGCATTTCCAGTGCAACACAAAACAGCTGTGATAGACTGGTGAATTATCATATGAAATACTAGTGGTATAAGCAAACTGATTAAGTCAAGATCCAGAATGTAAAATTGTGGTAGCTTAAAGAACATATTTTAGATTTAAACTGTGCAAAACAAGCAGCAGGCTGGGCAAGCACTGAATGTGAGGTGTGGATATGAGAGAAGGAGTGTGCAGTGAGTGCAACGGGAAGATGACTGAGAATGGCAGGATAATCTTCTGGGAGGAGAGTCAGGGTTCAGTGCTGGAATAAGGAGGAAACTTAAACCCAGCACAACCCTCCTTTCCCTCTCTTACCTAAATTCCTCCACCTAAACCTCATCAGGACCTGTGAACATAAGATTTATTTTGCTGCCACCTCTCCTGTCTCTGTTTGCAAGAACAGTATGGGTTTAAGGAGGGATATAAAGGACCCCAAAAAGTAAGTCTCGAAGAGGCAGGACAGATAGGTGTATGACTGCCACTGTCAATAAAAACATATTGGGAAATTGAAGAGCAATTTTGTAGAGAATCATCTCTAACAATGAATTTCAGGTTTTCTTTCCCTTCATTTTTAAGGCATCATGAGGACAGAACAGTAAAGCACAGCGGTGAATGGACCAGTGAGTCTGCCAAATTTCCGAAGCACGGTCATTCTCCTTTGCACCATAAACTCATTAAACCTGATACAGCTGTATTATGCAAATGAAGGAACACATCACAACACTCTCACACAAGAGGTATTTGAGATATTGTCCTGTTTCTGCCTTTTTTTTACTCTATTTAAATAACAATACAAAAATTACCTAGTTCCTCACCAAATATTTATTCAAATGCAGTACACACAAGAAATATAATTGATTTTTCAATATATTAAAAAATAGGTGTCTTCAGAATCCATTATCTTCTCAAAGAATAAGTGCTGTTGTGAGTCCTCACACTCAACAGCTCAAAACTTCAACTTAGCTCATGCTGCCCACCTTCATAACAATGTTTATTTCCACAGAAACAAATAGTAATGAGACTAATAAATACACCAATGTATAGGTAATAATATTGGTTAAAGTCAATTACGTTGTAATGAAAAAATAATTTGGAAAACTGTAGGTTATAGGATCAGGACAAAAATAATACTTTCCAACTGGCTTATAGAGTAGAACTTGACAGCTCACAAGATGCTGTTACATGAGTGCTTTTCCATGCTCCAGTTCTAACTACAGCAGCCCTCCATAATCTAACAGCTGTCTGCTTCATCTCTCAGAAGCTGAAGCAATGATGGTTTCTGAACCCTTTAATTATGAAAAAATAATTGAAATAGGCTTAATCCTCCCCACCTTGTACTCCTCTGAAAGTATCTGTATGCATGTACCAACCACAATTTAATATAGTCCCACTGTCATTACAACTGGGCAAAGTCTTCTGTTATAATCCAGTAGTTGCAGGAGATTAGACTCTTGCCCCCAAAATTGCTCTGTGAATGACCAACTTATTGATATGGAGAGGGACAATTAAGAGGGTTAAAGCCTTTTTTTTTGGTTAAAAAACTTTTTTTTTTGTTGTTGTTAAATCCAGTCTTATTATGATTAACAAACTGGTTGTACGTAGAATAAGGTCCTAGTTAACACTTTCATAATGTGTTTGCCCTTCTGAGAAAGAGAAGGCTACAGTTAAAATGAAAGCTTTGTTAGACAGTGTCCTCAAAGAGAGACAGAAATATCTGAATCTATGTAAGAATGTATTTACTCAGGTGTATTTACTCAAATGATTTTGTTTTAATCATTAAAAATGGAAACCAGCTGAGATCTTCAACTGTGAAAATGACAATACAAAACATGTTCATTACATTTTTCTTTCAAAGCGATATTAAGGGAACAACTCAACTTCTAGAGTACTAAGAATGATTTTCTCATTAGTCTTTATAAACATTTTAGTATATAATGAAATGCATATTTACATATGGAAAAATCTGTCAGCTGTCAGTTGAATGCACAAAGTAAATAAAATACTGACATTTTGGGAGCCTTTTAGAAAAAGGTCTGGAATAGAGATCTGAGTTAGTGAGTATTATTTAGCAAATGCTTAAGTAATGTATACAATGAGAAAAGAGGAAAATACACTCATTGGCTGAGAGCTTGTTGAATATTTAGAGCCAGAAAACTCACTGTTGGCAGAGGGTTGAAATTTCTTTAAGTCTACTCAGAAATCTCCTTATGATCAAATCCTAATTGAAGTTAACGGGAATCTTGCCAGCGACTTCACTTGGGAGCAGAATATGATCCCTAATAAATAAATAATAGATTTACTGCATTAAATCAAATTGTCCTGGAACAACATCACTTAGTTTATACGAATTTTTTTTTTTTTTTTTGTTAGGTAGTCCATTCTGCTATTTCTAAAACACTGAACTTTATTAAATCAGTGTTTTACATCTAATTTACTACAGTAGTTTCCATATTTGTGTCTGATTTATTTTTTTTTAAAAGGATCAGAGAGACAAGGATGGACTGAGCAATGCTTTTTCTTTTTAGGGATACTTGTTCTAAGGAGTTGTATTAGTTTTAGTTTGAAAACAGTTCTCCACCTATGCTAAATTTCTAGTCCAGAGGCAGAGCATTAACCCTTATGTAAACTAATTGGGCTAATTCTCTTCTGGAATTTAGGCAAATAATGTAACTGAGATAAACAGAGAGTCACTTATATGTCCACATTTATCTACACTTCCTATTTATACTGCTAAATGCTTAAAACAACACTGGCCCATAAATTTGCCTTTTCGTTCTCATTCTTTTGGCAGTGTTTCCTACATGCTGCACTTTTAAGAGTGCAGTTTGGTCTCCTCTCAAATAAATAAGAGCCATGGAAGGAAAAAACTGCAGCTACAAAGTAGTTCTAACCCATTAAATGCAGATGGCCCACAGGGGGTTTAATCATAAGAGAGAGAACACACATCATGCTGAAATATAGAGCTGTTTTCTATCACTTGTTACCATTTGAATGTCTGTCCCAGGAAAGTGAATTCAATATATCTTCCTGGCCATCAGTTGCCCTCTGAATACTCCTTTTCTCTCTGATGTAGCTAGATTTCCCTTTAGAACATACAGAGATGAATGAGCTCTTACCACACGTAGAAGTGAAAGAAAACATTTCTTTCTGCACCAGAACAGATGAGATTCATCATTAAGAGAATGGATTTGACCTTGTCAAGTGGACCAAAGTAATTTATAAACAAACTCCTACAGGGGAGGCTACTTTTGGCCGAGTACTATATTAGCAGTGTTTTACTTATGCCCACTGCTACCTTACAATAACTTCACAAACAGGCTGACTTCCTGAAGTATAGGGTGCTGAGAGATATCACAGATGTACATAGAAACACTGGGATAGCATAGGGTTACTTCCCTCCCTAGAGGCTGTATAGAAATAAGTCCACCCACCTTGCTATCTCACTCTTGGCAAAAGTTGCTGATCACTACCTAAATTAAAACTCCATTTGATATTTAGCATATGTATCAGAGACCATGTTTATACTTCAGTTTGCCATTATTATAGTTTGTGTAAGCAACACCCATATGGGAGATAGCGTCCAATATGAAATTATATGGCATCTACCTATCAGAACACTAGCATAACAACAAAAGCAATTCAGTGTGTGTCTACTTTATTTCCAGTGTTGGAAAAAGAATATGAAGAGTCAATTGCTTGCTACGAAGTTGTTTAGACCAGCCGGTACTCTCATTTCTACTGATAACTTTCCTTCCTTTAAGAGGATTCTTAAACTGCAGGTAGGAATTCTAGGTCTCCTCCTCCCAAGCCTGTGCTATGAGAAACCTATGTTGTCCGAGTCGTGTCTGCTTCATCATAGATGCTTTTTAATGTTCTTAAAACATGACAACAGTCTCAACTATGTTTCATTGCCAGGAGATAAGAATACTGACCCTCTCAAGGTCAGAACAATGAAAAGAATTTCCCAAGTCCTTAGAAGGCACTATATTGCATATATTCATAGCTCTTTAGCAGATTTATGCCTTACTCATCAGTAGGTCAAGTTCTTAAGGTCTTCTGCTATTAGGCTGAGAAAAGAGGCCACTTGCCTACTTCTTACAGCTATCATACATTATTCACGCACCTCTCTCTCTCAGTGTGTACTAGGTGTTTCTGAGTCAAATACCGAGATGAGGGACTCAGTTCTGATGTTAATTTCCCTAGTTCAATAATCGCACCTCCACTCCAGTTTCCAGAGGTGTAAGGAAGAACAGAGTCAGGACCTTGGGCCCTGGACCCAGTATACTTACAATGAAAATATCCAAGTTACAGAAAAAAGGAAAAGATAGCAGCAAAGAACAAGTGATTGAGTACTACTGTGTAACTTAACTTAACTCACATTTTTCACAAGTATGCATCTGTTTACACTCTTTAAGAGGAAGATCGGAATTTGCAGAGAGTTTTTATTACCCTGGGAAGAAATTTATCTTTTTTGTTTTTTTCAAAAAGAAAACATGGTTTATCATCTGCCTTAAATGAAACACAACAAAATCTGTCCCTCTTCTCATTTTTGCACCAGGCAGGAAGCATCCAAGATGGGGGATACGTAGTGAAAGGTATTCTGCTATGTCTCAACATTTCTATAAAAGCACCAAATTACCCTGAAATCAACCCTCACAGTTTTACTCTGCCTGAAAATTTGTTCATTCATTTTGCTGTGTTAATTTTGATCCTGTGGATTAACAGGATAATCACATTTCTCTTGTCCTTCAGCTCTATTGATTCTGCTGGAAACCCTAGCCTAGGATAAAAAGTGTTTTTTTCCATTTATTCTGTGTGTCAATATGCAGCTGAGGGACCCTGTGAAGTTGTCAGATGCAAGAATTTGATAAACTGCAATAGCTTGCTACAGAAGACATTTTATTTATTTTAACTTCTCCACCTCCATTCCTCTTTGGCATCCAATATGCATATATAAAGTGTTGCTGCTGCTTTCCAGTCCGAGTTTAGAGGTCTTTGTTTTTATATAAAATAGTTCTGCTGCATTTCCATAGTATGTCAAAGCAAAATCAAGTTTGTTGTAAATCTTCAGGGCTTTGCTTTTCTTTTGTTAATATGCAAGCTGGCTGTCACCTGTTGTCTCTGTTTCATCAATGTTTGCAAAGTCGCATGGCAACTTACATGCTCCTTTTATATAGTCCTGAGAGAGTATCAGAGTCCTCCCATGCAACAATTTGTCTGACTCAAAAATTAATTCTTTTAAATTGCTTTCCTTGTTTTTGTAGGATAGTATAGATTTGTACAAAAATGATCACGTCATTCATTTTCCTGAACATTCAGCTTGTGACACCTCAAAGCAGAAACTGTCCATAATTTTATGAAGAATGATTGGCACAAACAACTATGTAAAATAATTCTTGTAGGTCACCAGTTTTATGATTTCCTCTCAGTTTCCTTACTTCTAGTTCTTATTCTGAACAAAGTTTCTGTATTCAAATTTGGGTGGATATCTTCCATCTATTTAGCTACGTGGTTGTCATGCACCAGTCCTCTTTATTATTATACAGACTCCGTTTTCCTTCTCAGCTGCATTTTTCTTTTCATTAGTCTAGCACCTTTTTCCTCTTGCAGCCTTAACGTAGTTTCCATGTACTGGCCAACATATTTTCCACATTAAGTGTATGCATTATTTGCTCTTGCTGATGTTGTTTCATATGCAATTCATATTGAAAGCTTTCTTCCATTCAGTGTTTACTGCAGAAGTGCTATCAGCCTCTAGCTTTTACTAGCACCATGCCCTGGTTGAAAATACATCTCGGTAGTTTTTCGCTGTGAATTCTGTATGAGTGAGAAGCAACGGGCATCTGCCTGGATCTGGTTAGTTCTTTAACAGCTGCCCTTCTGCAAAATTCATGGGGAACGAGGAAACAATACTTGATTCCTTCACCACTGCAGAAGTGTCTCATGAGGAGATCCTTTACATGCAACTTTCTCTTTGACTAACCAACATATGAAAAAAGTTCATATATTGAATACGGACAGATTGGTGGAAAGGGAAGAACAATATGAACGATACGCTGCCAGGTGACTTATTTGGTTTTTAATGTTATTCACATAGAGCAGATTGATTTTGCATATATCACTGAACACAACATATTTCCTACTAGTTTTAATAGACAAGCTGTATAATTTTTCTTTTCTGAGGAGTTTTAAGTAAAGATCTCAGCCATCACATTTCTCCTGCCTTATCCTACAGATACATAAAGCTGTATTGTCCTCCCACCTTTCTAAATAAATAATACAAAAAAGGTTTTTCAAGGTAGATTAGAAACCATCCTCTCTATACTTGACCCATTTTTTTTTTCCTTCTTCTCTAAGAATTTGCCCAATGAGCTTTACTTTGCCGGAATCATAGGAGGTGAGAAGTGGCTTTCCAGCTCCCGGCACAAGACTCAAACTAACATCTGAAGCAGAGGAGCCTTTCTTTAAGACTGAAATCATCATTAGGAGATGTGACAGAGCTATCATTCATCTCAAGGTCATCAGAAGGAAGTCTGCTACATAAAGTATTTCAAGATAGGACTCCAATATTTTTGCTCCTTTTAATACTAAATGGAAGAATCTGGCAAATATTGCTGGCACAGGATGGCAACTTTTTCAGATGAGAGTCTACTTATTAAAAGATTAAAGTAATTCTCACTCATATTTGCTCTCTTTTCCTTGCATGGTGATTTCTTAAGCTTCTGATTTCAACAGAAGGTAACAGAAGGACATCTCCCCCTAAAATACCCAATGACTTGTTGCAAGAATAGTGTTGAGATAAATACTGTTATAGTTTTTCAAACAGAAGAAGGAGATGAACCTGATCTAATAAAAAGCAGAGCCCAGTGATAATCCCACCTATATGAAGTTTTCACATGCTCTGAAAATTGAAATCCACCTTTTGCAAATAAATTTGAAAGTCCTCAAAGTTTTATCTCTGAGCTATGCTTTGTGTTGCTGAAACCTAGGGAGAAGGTGGCCTTTAAGGACATGCCTAGAACAGAGTTCTTCATACCTGCAATACTTTAAAGTTGAAGACACAGATACCTCTTGGGTTAGGATTCATCTTAGACGGAGGTATTGGAGTTGACAGCTAGATGCCTAAATCTTCCACAGTTCCCATAGGGATCTATCATAAATCCTTGTCTCTGCTCCAAAATTATCCTCTCTTTTATCTCATTTAAGTGACATCTCTCTCATTATTTGCAAAACAGAAATGATCCTGCATGCCCCAAAAAGCCTATGTTTTCCATATGCACATTACATAGATTTTAATATTTATTACTGTATTTATAAAACTGTGTTGCCATGAATAAGGATATCCAGGCTGTATTTTTATATTTCAATATTCAAAGAAAGCAAAACACAATATGTTGTTGATATACTAAAAAAATGAATACTGAAACTATGTGGCTTTTTCAAGATAAGTGATGTTTACAGTAAAATGTTGATCAGTTGAAACCACCTGAATCTGCAACATTTACAAGCCTTAAGGTGGGATTTGTATCCAGTTTCAGAAACTTATCTTAATTTTTGACTTTGTCTTCCAGAATAATAATGTTTTTTATTTTCAGATTTTGAAGAGACTAAAGATAAATGGTGTAAGCAATTACAGTGCTGGGTGAAAGCAGTGACTGATCAATAGCTGGCTCTTGCTTGGATGAGAACACTTGGTGCATATTCACAGATTCATAGAATGGTTAAGGTTGGAAGGGACCTTAGAGATCATCTAGTTCCAAGCCCCCTGCTATGGGCAGGGAAACCTTCCACTAGACCAGGTTGCTCAAAGCCTTATCCAAAATGGCCTTGAACACTTCCAGGAATGCGGCATCCACAAATTCTCTAGGCAACCTGTTCCAGTGCCTCACCACCCTCACAGTAAAAAATTTCTTCTTAATGTCTAATCAAAATCTACCCTCTTTCAGCTTAAAACCATTACTTGTCATCCTATGACCGCACTCCCTGATAAAGAGTGCCTCCCCATCTCTCCAGTAGCCCCACCTTAAGTACTGGAAGGCTGCTATCAGGTCTCCCTGGAGCCTTCTCTTGTCCAGGCTGAACAGTCTCAACTCTCTCAGCCTGTCCTCATAGGGGGAGGTGCTATTATTAACATAAACAAAATTTTAATGTCATACTGCTGATTCTCAAACTCTAGTCCCAGCCATTGGATTTTATTCCCTTCCCTTGTTGACAACTGTGTTGTGTGTAGACATGAAAGTGTTGGCAGTAGGGGGCTCCTCTGTGGGGAAGATACCCTGTGCCAAACCCTTTGCAGGACACAGCTGAACCCATCAGTGAAGCTGGTGGTGCCTCTGAGAAAACTCCTAAGAAAAGGCAAAATTACTGGAGAAAGAGAGAAGGAGGTACAAAAAGAAACAGTGGAGGGAACACCAAGTTTAGAGGGAGAGGAGGAGAAGGGGCGGAGATGATCCAGGAACCAGAGCAGGTGTTCACTGCAGCCTGTGCAGGACCTACGATGGAGCAGTTATTTCCTGAAGAAACTAAAGCCTCCGGGCAGAGTCCATGCTGGAGCAAGGTAGAAGCGAGATAGGGAAGGAGTGGCAGGGAGGAACTGCTGCTTATTGACCATCACCTCCCCATCCACCTGTGCCACTGTTGGGGTGGGTAAAGAATTTGGGAGTGAAGGGGCAAAGATGAGCCTGGGAGAGGAGGGAAAAAATTTATTTTACTGCTTGTCTTTGTTTCTCACTACCCTAATCTATTTTAACTGGCAAAAAAATAAATTAATTTTCACCAAGTTGAGGCAGTTTTGCCTAACTGGTAAGTGATCTCCCTGTCTTTATCTTGACCTGCAAGCTTTCTGATCCTATTTTCTCCCGCTCTTCTGCTGGGGCGGGGAGGTGATTGAGCAGCTGGGTGGGATTTTGGCCCTTAGCCAAAGTTAACCCATCACAACAACCACATTGGTTCTGGGTGCCAACAAATTTGGTCTGGCTAAGACACATCCGGTCATCAATCTGAAGATTTCAAGTAGTTGAAAATCTGTCATTGCCCATGACAATTTTTTTCCATTTGTCAGTCCTTCCCATGGTGAAACATTTTTACATTGTTTATCAAAACAGTTCTCCAGTCCTGGTTTGCAAAAATGCCCACCAATTTCATTGGGGAAATTACTCTTCCTCTGAAAATTTGATGACCACATCTAGTATCCATTTACAATGCACTGGGTGAAAAAGAAATTTTAAAAGCCTTAGTCAGAACCTGGAGAAAGGGTCTTTCTTATTTTGAATTTAACACCACATCTTGGAAAGATCACGTCCCAGTTTTACTCTTTTACTTTTGTTTGCAGTATATTGGAAATCATTGACAGCAGTTGTGGGTATTTACATTGCAAAGCACTCATATAGTGAGAAACCAAACTGCTCCAAAAATTTACACGGGTGAAGAAGATAAGAATACTGTAGAACCAGGTCTTTGATAAGTAGACTGCACCACGTTAAACATCCCATTAGCCATAAATAGAAGTATAGTGTTACCTCAGGAGCAGTTGAATAAAAAGCCAGTCAATTAAATACTAAAAGGAGCAAAACATGTACTGTAAAAGGAGCAATCATACAAGAGGGAGTACTAAGAACTATATCTTTAGTGGATGCTGTTTTCTACCCTATTTCTAACTGCTAAACATTTTCTGTATATCCTAACTGTTTGTGTGTGAGAACACATGTAAAGGATGTTTTCCTGATGTGTTCCCAAGTGCAAAGGGTAAAAGGAGAATTAAGTGGTGCTTTCCGACTCCTGTGATGGCTAGTCCATGGAAATGTACCAACCTACTGCCACTAATCTCTTATACAGGAAATAAGTGTGACAAGATAAAGAAGCAACAATATTCTACAGTGATAGAAAAGAATATTTCTGCTCAGGAAACTTCCATATTAATGGAAAGTAATATTCTCCTCAGATACTAAACAAAACTCCTACCCTATGTTTTTCACCTCATTGTCTGCAGAGGAAGCCTAGGAAAGCTGTCCTTGCGTATCTGAAGTTAGTTTTTGTGAACACTTTGTGAAAGTAATGTTTTTTTAAAAGCCTTCCCACTGGCTTACTAGGCAGAAAGTACATGTATCTTTCTGGCTTCACAGCATGGGAATGAAAGGTGATTTCAAAATGGCTACTGGTATAAAATAAAGCCTTCCTAGGTTTGCAGTGGTTTACTGCAGCCCATCCCAAAATGATTATGGGCAGTAGGGAAGAATACAAGGTGAATTCTGTGCTGTTTCTCTCCAAGTGCTCAGTTGTTGCCCATGTTGGGACTCACTACTTTTGAGTCTCTGTGAGGAGTGAGAGCAAGTGTGGTTCTGCTGATCCCACATGAATCTGTCTCCTCTGGATGTTTCTGTTGTAGTGCTGGCCCCTTTGTTTTTCAGAGCCACATGTAAAGATTGAGATGAGAAACAAGGAAGGAAATAAGGAGACTATGTTTTCAAAAAATGACATGCACAGGTCTGCATATTTATAACATATCTCACAAAAGTTATGGGAGTTAGGCGGTTAAAGTCCCTAAAAGTCTTTATGTTCTCCTGTGTCAAGAAAGTTCTCTTCCCCCTATCCCTTAAAGGGAAGGGAAACCCCTCTGGAGAGGTCATCTGTGATGTTCATTATCTCTGAAATGCAACTATTTTATAAATCAGGTTCAAACAATGTGGAGTACACAAATGCATGCAAACCTCTGAGGGCAAGTATGTGGAAAGGTTCCTCCCTCTTCCTATTTCCTTCTCCCTCCCCACAAGCAAGGCTTGCAGATGTTTTCTTCTGCTCTTTATTCTTTTGTTCCTGTTTGGCTGTGACCCTTACTCCCAACTGATTCTTTTTTGTCAAACTTTGTTTTTTCCTGAGCCTTTGATCCTGTGCTTTGACTCTTGCAGTAATGAACATGACACTATTACTTTGCTAGGTTCATTTTATGATTCCTTACCCCTCAGAGTTCCCATGAATGATAATGTACGCTTCTTTTTCATCAGTGTCTTGCAGAAAAAGAGGGGGTCTCACAAAAACCACCGCCTTGCCTAAGGACAGGTGAAATATAACCCTACATTTGTAGACTAAATACTTAGGATTATGCATTATAACTATAAATTTAATTATCCAGTCTGTCTTTGTTTATATTTCTCCAGTTTCCCAGCTATGGGAAACTAGTCAAAGGTTAAAAAAGGTGCTAAAAGAACCAAATTTAGAAGACTCATAGAAGGCTAAAGGCTAGGGCTCCAGCATTGGGTTAGAGAGAACAGTTCCTTGTTCTCAGAAAGAAATGTTGCCTTATGCCAGAACTGTATATACTTTCAGGTCTTCTGACGCATTTTTTTTCTGGTATCTGTGTCCAGACATCTCAGTTTAATTGAGAAAAGTGGGAGAAAGAGGATCTCTGTCTGCTTCAAGAAAAATAAATGTGCCTACACAGAAAATATCCTAGTTGTTGTAGTTGAGCATCAGTCATGTAGTATATGACTTATGCTGAGAGACCGTGAATCTAGAGCAACCAATCCAGACCTTACCAGCAAACTAGTAAGGTTTTCCTCCATGAAACTGTGATTCAGACACATACACTGAGTAGCATACATGTGTAACAATAATTATAGAAAGCACAGCTTGAGAAAAACTGCAAGCACGATTTTTCATACACCTCATTTCAACTGCTCCAGTGATTTACTAGAATCTTAAAGTTGGTGGCTCGCCTTTGAAGTAAGGTGACTCTAGTCAACACAAAGCTGATCAAGGAGGCCGTCTCTCCTTTGCAACAACAGTGGAGGAAGTTATTTAAGGTTACTACTGTCAGCTGCACACAGATCTTCAGACTATTTTAATTTATGTCATAGGCAGGCAGGCCTGAAGCTGTGCTCAGATGATCAGAAACAGCAGCAATAACTTGGAAACAATATTTTTTCTCAAGTCGATGTGCTAAGTACAACTCAGCTGGAACACAGTGAATCAAATGTAACTTTTGTAAATTGATTGGGTGAAATGAGCAATTTATGTGGAGAGAGATAAGGGAGACAACAGTGGCTTGGACAGTAAATCATTGACCACAGATTTCCTTTCTTACTTTTTTTTCTTCTTAAATAAGCACTTTATTTAAAAGTAAAAATCTAGTTAATAACTATTATGTGGGGTCAGAAGAAATAACGAAAAAGTCTGGATAGGAGAAAAAAATTCAATAAAGAAAGGCAAGTAGAAAAGAGAGAAAGGAACAAGAGCCTTCTGCTTCGTTCCATTTTCATAAAATATCTTATTGAAAAAACCCAAAAATGTGAAAGCAACACCAAAAAGGAAAAAAAAAAAGGCCCATAGGATAAAATCCATGTGAAATAAAATGCCTTTGGCACACAGTAAATCAAAATTGCCCATGCTCGTTCACTCGAAGACTAGCTGTCTACAAAGTTGGCTGAAATCAAAGGAAACGTTAGTGGGATCTGTACTTTCAGAGTTCACATTGGTTGCATCTAGCTGAACCTCACATAATTCTGCTACTCTGTCCCTGACCCATTACTATGACATCCCTAGCTAGCAGTGCTGGGAAAGGTATCTAGTGTTTCATTCTCTAGTGAGTATCTTCCTGTAATTTCATATTTGTGTTTCCCAGATATATGCAACAGAAAATAGAGCTTGTTGCAGAGCTTCTGGTAGAAAACATTGGTTTATTGACAATATAAATAAAAAACCCTGCTGGTAAATTGACTGAAAGCTGACAATCTTGGGTACGCTTAAAGGAAGGTTTTTACTGGGTTTTTGCCTCTTGAATTTATTAATTCAAGAGGCATGTATACATAAATCATGATGTTGAACCATTTCCATACTAGAGGACAAAACACACACATTTCTCTTACATTTTAAATCCTAGAGTAGCCAGGGTTTAGATCAAGCTCAGAACTTCCCTAAAGTTTAGAAATATTCTGAAACTTTATATACAAACTGACATAAAACAAGTGGGGATAAAAGCAATTAAAACTTCATATTTGTAAAGTAAACTTCATGAAAATGTAGGCAAGTTCTGGTCTGGTGTTAGTTTATTTTAAAGAAGAAATTTTGTAAGTACTTACATAGGCTAGTGCCAGTAAGTAGTCCACAGATTTACTATTCAATTGCACCTCTAAAAACAATCAAAAATTCTGAAATACAAAAATACGGAATAGACTATCCTTGCAGTTTTCAGTGCTCCTGAAATATGATTTTAAGATATATACAGAAACAGAGATGGTTAAATCCAACTTAGAAGAAGTAAAAGGAAAACCTCCCCCCAAATTCTGAATTTGCATTTCTCCTCTACTTGGGATGATTTGCTCTCAAGTCCTGAAATTCACGGTGGTGTTATTTATTGCAGATTTATAGCTCAATCAGCTTTGTAGTAGCCTCTTCTGTTATGGGTGGGCTTTCTTTGAACATTGTGAAATAAATATATGCTACCTCTTTACTTTTTGGTTGGAAGGAACTTTTTTCAAATCCCACTGACTTTTCCTGAAGATCTACAGAACATGGATTCTGTTTCACTGCTTAACTTAGACTATGCACAAACCACTTGCCTAGATGATACTCCATTGAAACAGTTTTCCAAGATATGACCACACATGTATTCTTCAGCAGTGAAATTGTCATTATTCGAAGTCCTGGAGTTCAGAGCTACCATCTCGTGGAGAGCCATGGTAATCCTGCTTCTCACACAGTCCTCTTCTCAAGATCTACAGTTTGAAGGTATAGCAAATTCAGCCTTTGAGCTCTTGGTATTGGATCAAAAGCACCATGGTCACAAAATGCAAAATATTTCTCTGATGTAAATTTAGTTCATTTATTTAAATTTAATTGCTCAAAATATTGTGTTTTTTTCTATTTTTTTTTTCCTTACTGGTACCTGTAAGGTTACTTTGTGATGGATGGTTTACATCAGCTATGTAAAACATATCAGCTTTGTCTGTTTGCATGCAGGCTCTTCCTCTCAAAACACTGTCCCCTATTTATTCTCAGGTAAGATCACAACAGGGTAAATGACACATCATAAAGCTACACTCCAGATTTTTTTTTTTTTTGTAACTTATTTAGGTTAATATATCATAAATATTGTCATCGTTTATAAATAGTCTTATCTAGATAGAAGATTTTCTTCAGACACTTCCTGTGTGACAGCAGGCATATTTATTGGTATCTGGAATTAAGCTGGAGCCCTTAGAGTTAGATTTAGAAGTCCAGGCTTCTTAGCTTGAGCTATAACAGGCTCAAGTCATTTGGTAGAGACTAGGCAATCTTGTATCACTTGTTTATCTCTAATTCACACTTACCTGCTCCAAGTGCTGATATCTTTTAATTTTATATTCTTCTGTTTAAAATTGTGATCCATTATTTTATTTTTTGGAGAGAGAGATTGAGACCCAGTATGTGAGTTTAAAACTTCAAGATGTATTGACAGCCTAGCTTCTAAATGGAGTGCTTATGAAATCATCACCTTTGTGACCAGAGGCGGAAAAAAGCACATCCAATCCTAAACTAAATTGTAAATTCCATCCCTAGAAAAACAATCTGGAGCTTGCACTTCCTTGACTTGCATCCGATATACCCATCAAGCTTCCCATTAGTTACTAGATAATAGAGGAACTTAAGACTGATTTTTAAAAAATTATGCTATTGTTGGCAATTACCTCAAATTAACATTGAAAAATAACATTTTGCAATCCTATATTCTTAGAGTTGATCAAACTATTTAGTTACTGATTATTTTTTTCTCACTACTGAAGTAGATTTAGGTTAAAAAGGGAGAGGAGAAAATTCAGGCAAAATTCTGCCTTTTTCCTGGTATGAGGCAGGCAGATACGAGATGCAGTGCTCAATTTGGGCTGTTATCAGGTTTCTCTTCATGTCCAATAAATCCAGTGGACAGAATTTTGCTCTGTCCACTGATAGTAAGAATTTGGTACCACTCATATACGCACACAGTTCATAAAGGTGAAGGGATGCTTTTGTGAATTGACATTTCAGATATACACTAAAACTGTGGCTCCCAACCAGTATAAGGCATAAGTTGATAAAAGTAAAGCAATTGCAAACATCACTCTGGACAGACTTGGTTGTCCCTGTCCAGCACCAGATGGAAGCAGCTCTAACTTGAGCCGGTCAAACTCTGTCTAAGGGAGCAAGCCATGTATGAAACTGATAATATGTTCTTATTATGAAATATCTGAATCTAGCATTCAACAAGAGAGATGGTCTTGTATACAAAAGAGAAACAGATTAGATGTTGTCAGAAACTGTTTCATTAGGAACAGTTAAGAACAGTAAGTTGGAGGAAAGGAAAATTTCTTGTACCAAAGATGACACCTGAAACAGAGCCCCTGTAAGACCTCTCGTGAGTATGAAGTGTGTTATTCCAGCATGAGTCTCCGGTTTCACTGCAGCTTACATAAACATTGGTATTTCTGCTCTTTGACATATTCTGAAACATGGAGGAAACCACCGCATTCACTCAGGAAGGTGCTGTTGGTGACACACTGATGCTCCAGGTCCCGCTAAGCCACTTCATGAAAGGCGAAAGGCAAAAGGCCGTGCCACTTAGGCTACCTTTTGAATTCTTGCTGTATCTGTGCAGAGAGTGATGGATGAGCTGCATGCAAGAAGTGGCGTAAACACCTCTTTAAAAACCACAGCTGCACTTACATCAGAGTCCTAAAAGGCAAACCAAGAAAGGAGAAATCATGAAAAACTGAAGAAAAAAGAAAAATGGGTCCATTTATATCTACAGAGGAAACAGTTAATTTTAACGCACATATAGAATGCTCAGGTAAAGCACAAGTTAGCTGGAGTCCTCTCTGTTTTTGCAATATTTCTGAAGGCTCTCAATGTCTCTTTCCCATTGTGAACTTACTCCTGTTGCGAATGTATTTCTTACGTGGATTTCCGTGGAATGGTGGAGCTGGGATAAGGATTCTTTTCTTCTTGGCCCCACGTGGAAGAGGAGAGTTCTTATTCTAAAGATTTTACACTCAAAGACCTCAATCTTGCAACTGGCAATGCACAAGCAAAGAGATGTAACTGTTGATGATAGGATCACAATCTCATATATCATGTTTGTTTAACTGACACCCATAAAATTTCATTGCTTCAAGCACATTTGTAATTGCAGCCATCACCAATTTATAGATTTTATTTCACTATCTGGAAATAAAAATGTTTTTAACAGAAGACAAATAGCAACTGGAACAATTTGCTTAGGGATGTGGTAGATTCTGAATGCATTCTTAAAAGCTGCTATAACTCAGACAGAGGTCACAGGTTTAGGACAAGTTAGTAGATGAGTTTCTGTTGTCTGTATTTTTTCAATCATGTTAATCAGCACAGGTGATCTCTGCCTTTAACATATGCACATTTATTTTCTAAAAGAAGAAATAAAAGGAGAAATAATATTTTTAAAATTTAACTCATTAATAATTTTGTATGCATACCTAGATATTTGGAAGCATAGCTTTCAGAGCCATCAGACAAAAAACCCAATTTGATATTTTAAAATTTTCTCTAATGATCCTTGTCATTGAGTTTGTGCAGGGATGAAAACAATTTTTTTAAAAATATGCATTTCTAATTGCCCAAGATACTTGGTCTGTCAAACAAAAAAATAATAACCCAGAAATCCCACACACTTTGCCTCACTGTGGTTTTAGTGTTTTGGCCCTTGCTAAAGATTGGAACATAGTAAGATGCTGTGGAAAAGCACCACCCTTCTGCTTCTGGGTTGAACTGGGTTTGTGAAGACAGCAAGACTGGCTTGTGTTGGCTCCTTCTGGGTTACTGCTGCCCGCCTTAGACTAATGAAATCCATACCACTCCTCAGTTGTTTTTCCATTAAACAATCCAACAGCTATATTCCCTTCCCACTGATTGTCATCATAGTCCCATGCACGGCTCCAAAAGAACTAGGAAAGACATGATATCTCAGAAAATGCTTGAAGGATGGATGCAACATCAGTTTCGTGGTTTTTTTTTTTCAGTATTTTCATACTTATGAACTCTGATTGTTTCTTGTGCATAACTGGTCCATCTGTACCTTACAAATGGAGAGGACAATAAAGATAATTTGTAACTAAGATAACTCTTTTCCTCCTTTTATCACTCTGTCTTGGGTTATTTCTCTACATGTTGGGTTGGTACACCTAAAAAAAATGGGTGGCCTCAATACTCGTACAGTCAATGCCCTAAATATGCCATATTTCTGATGCTTATTTTTAGCAAAAAAACCCAACAACCTGAAATTGTCTTATTTTACAGAGTAAGTATAGCTATTCAATGAGTTTCTTCTGTGAAACATTTTGTTTATTTACTTTAAATTCATTGTCTTTTAACTCACTTGTTTCTGTACCAAGAATTTACGTACACCCACCCACACCCAAAGATGCATATACTACACAAAGACAGAAGCTTTTATTTCATGTGCAGAAACATCTATCTAGATAGTCATGGAAAGGAAGGGAAGTCTCCCAGGAGCTCATTCCAAATGCAATGTCAAGTTTACAATAAACGGAATAATTGCACTGTTTACAGGATTTTTTTTATTGTTATCCTTGTGATTGCTGCAATTGTAAATCAATGTGCTGCGTGCCACAAATTTATTTTGTTTTCCAGAAAGAAGGACAGATTTGCTTCCTTTCCCTGCAATTCTAATAATGGGCAATATATGTTTGTATTTAGGTTTCTTTAGCCAATGTAAGCCAGACAGCCAGGCAGCTGTTGATC
The DNA here is from genome assembly GCF_000699245.1 of Pterocles gutturalis. Taxonomy (NCBI): domain Eukaryota; kingdom Metazoa; phylum Chordata; class Aves; order Pterocliformes; family Pteroclidae; genus Pterocles; species Pterocles gutturalis. Next base: position 97,142 of record NW_010140348.1, on the reverse strand, counting down.
TTAAAGGATTATCACAATACAAGCTCACTTAGCTTTAGATTGTAATTTATCATTCGAGACAAAATCCTAACTGTGTTTTTAAAACAATTGCATTTTAAAAATGGCAACTCCAAAGTATATACAATATATGAAAAATGATGTATTCTTCCATGAGAAACAGCACTAGTCTGTGGTGATCATGTCTGAACACTTAGGTTACCAAGATAAACTCATGCACATATCAGCTATATAGAAATTGAACACAAAAGACCAAAACGTGCTGACAAGAAAGCAAATTTCTCTTGGAACTTCTGGTTGCCTTGACTCACCCAATTTGGTTTGGCACCACCTCCTTTCCTAGAAATTGGAGGTAAGATTAAGACTGTATAATGTTTAAAGTGCATCCCTAGGGCCTTTGGTGACTTAGATGTCAGCAACATAATTTCATTTTTCTAAGAGTCTGATTTAAATCTGAATTAAACTATTTATAAATGTACCATTAATGTAAACAGACGTACAGTCTATTTAATGAACTGATATACTAGTTTCATTTTGTAGTCAGTTCTTTAGGTAGTAGTTTCTCAGGTGGGATTTATTGCTGCTTCATTCTACGGCATCAGCAGATCCTACAGTACTACTGGAAAATCATATCCATTCAGAACAGTCCCTTAGTACGTTAGAAAGAAAAAGAGAGAGAAAGACAGCTGTATCCTGCTCACTTCTGTCCCTCTGGTTTAATAAAGTGCAAAGAAATGTTCCCATCTTGTGTCAGGCCCAGCTACAGTTTTGACTTCCTGATGCCTTTAGTAGTTGATGTTATCTGAAGGAGTATAAGGACTTCTCAAGTACAGAACAGGAGCAAAAGCCTCAGCTCAGTTCACTGGAGACACACAAAAGTGTCATGTCATGGCAGTAGTTTGCCCAAGCCCAAGAAATGAAAAAAAATTTGAGTATGCAAGGCTCTAGTATAGTTTCAAGATGCAGACAGAAACACCTTATTTCAAATTGTGTAAAAGCTAGAGATCTCAACAGTGTCTTGCTCAAGAGGAATTTTTTTTTTTTTTAACTTAGAAATATTTTCAGGTAATTTCCTATTAAAAAAAAAAATCAAGAACAGGGTTGGCAGACTGAAAAACTTCATTTGAGTTCAGCAAATATTTTAATGGAAAAACCCCAAATAAATCTGAACAAAATTCAACAAGACTCTACATTTCAGTATTTTTATTACAAGTACGTTATAATAAAGAAAACATACCCATTTTAATTAAACTCTCAGGAAGTTACTAACTTTCCAAAAGACTTGTCGTTACTACTTTGTATGTTGAGCCAAAAATATTTTTTTGCTATATTTTCACTCTATCAGTCAATAAGAAACTAAATTCTTGCTATAATATTCTGACATGATTTTAAATGTTTTTAAAAGGTACATTTCTTGTCATAAAGTACAAATGGGTGAACAAAAAGGAGAAAACAGCTCAAAAAGGGGGGGTAATTTTTTTAAATTTTAAATTATTAAATATAATAAAGTATTTTATTTTTAATACTTGATCTCTCTTCTGCACAGAACATATGAGCAAAGTTCTTACTCTCCCACTTCTACATATACATCAGTCCATGTGTCTCAAACATTTATAAGTATCTGTCATCACTTTCCTCTGAAAAACCTTTACAAATAAACTGTTTGGTTTTTCACTGTTTGATAATGGGTAAATCCTTTGGTATTATACTAGTATACAACACAGGACATCATTAGCAGAGGAAAGGAGTCAGCAATAAAATCAACTGGAGATTAAGCTCATTCACAAAAATTCAGTCCCTCTTGGGCATAGTGTTAAACATGCTTGACTTCTTCATTCAATAGTACAGCTATTGATGGGGTCTCAAAGCTCTAGTTAAGTTTTTATAAGGCTTTTCACTAGAGAACATAATTGTTATTTCCAGATACCTACATTCAATTTTCAGGGATTACTTTAAGTGTGAATTCTCAGGTATTTCTTCCAGCTGTCTCCTGTCAACCCATAATCCCATATACTGAGCTCTGTCCCTGCAGGGTAGGCACTTGATCCTAAGGTCAAAGTTCCTCTAGCTCTTGACTAATGCACCTCATTAGAAGAGGAAAGCAGAATGTCTCCAGCAATCCAAGTGTCATGAGAAGTAACAGAACTATATATTTTTAATCATGTTAAACAGGTTTGTTTTGTTTTAAACACAACATTAACAAAAAAAAAAAAAAAAAAAAAGCTGAAGGCTTTCCATTTATAACCACTGGGAGCACCAAGTGTGTAGTCTTGTTGTTCATCCAAGCATGATGCAGAGGAGTGCACAACTAAATTGGGAGGAAATAAAATAATTAATAGTTTAATCATGTGCAGAATCTTTCTTTTTTTTTTATTATGGTAGGAGGTTGGTCATAAATTAATAGCCATCATTACTCAGGTGTTTGGACTAAAATGAACACATTAGTCAAGTCAAATGCTGTTTTCCTTAGTAATTTATGTTAATATAAGGTAATGGTTTTATCCTGTACTGAAAAAATTATCACCCCATAAAAAAAGTCTTTGATTAAACAATGAAACTGGAATTTCAGTACGATTGAATCCTAAGCAAATGTAAGCTACTGCTTTTTACACAAAAGCTTTTTATCAGTTCACTGTAGTCACAAACAAATTCCCTTTGCTTTAGAAATTGAACATAGTTATTTGCATTGAGACGACTGTATTTTGAATGCTATTTTTTACTTTAAACTGACATGAGCAATTCTAGCTATTTGTCATAATTGCATTTTAAAAGCGCTTTACAAGGTAATTACATGAGTTAACTTGTTTGTTGAATTTGAACTGTAATTATTCAATTATTAAGTCTCGTGTATTGCAGTAAGTCAACTTAAACACTGGCAACCAAATAGCTTAAAAGAAAGAAATGTCAGCTATAGTTGTACAACAATTGTTTTTTAAACAACACAAAACACTTTGTGTATTTATTGGATAGAGAAATAGATTATGAAATCTTGATGTCACCAAAGCCAAAAACACTCTCCCACTGATTTCAAAATAGTCTGAAACGTCCCTAAAATTTATTCCATCAGGCTTCTGCCTGACAAGCATTCTGGGACTGTATGTAGAATATTCTGGCATTTCCAGATGTTTTCTGGAATACAGGTAAGCTTTAAACATTTGATTCTAATCATTAGAGGAAAAAATACCACAGGGATAGACATCACAATCTCGGTTTTTATATCATGACTAAAAGTGTTTTTCTGATAATATTTCAATGTCAGAAAAATCCTGTCACTTTTTTCTACATGTAGTTACCTCTAATGTAATTACGAAACAAATGTGAAACAAGGCATGTTCTGTTATTGGATTAACTGATAAATTTGGGAAATGTTGGACAATTCAGGCACACAATTCTTACTTTGTCTTGAGATTGTCACAGTTATAACAGCAGTACTTCTATGCCTTATTTAATATCTCTCATTCTGAATAAAATGTGATTTCACAAGGGTTTAGAATTGTATTAGTAAGTATTTTTAATATCACTTTATAGCACGTAAATCCTGAACATTTGTTTGCAACATGTTAGGTTTGCTACCATTGCAGATAATAGATATTATATTATTTTAACTTGCTTTGAGTTAAAAGACTACATAAATTGACATTTTATTCCATCTGGAGACAGGAGAATTACACAGTGAATTATCTTTGATTTTTTTTTTTGTTTATTAACGAGAAAAATAAAAAATGAACTTCCTTAAACAAAATGGGTACCAGTTACTCAACTGTTTTCCCAATGCACATCTCTTTCAGCCAGCACTCCTATTGCAAAAAGATGACTGTTAAGGTCCCTTTTCAAGCCAAACACCACTTGTTTAAGCTGTGCAACATTTTTCTCAGTCTTTTTTTTTAGAATGTATAGCTATGATTTTCTACCTGAGTTCACAACTCAGCTCATAAACAGCAAGTACACTGTTTTCTGCTAAACACTTGGCTCACACCTTTCACTTCTCTTGAGCAGCCTTCCACTTCAGTCTTTCTCCCAACAACCTCTTTAGATGGAAAGCAGCAAAACTTAACAGCTCAGGGAGACTAAATAATCCTGTAACAATAACACAGTTTAATTTGGGCTGTAGTAATGAGAGCAGAGTTACTGGACAACCTCATGTTTGTCTCACCAGTACATACGATTTCAAAGTGTCATTTACTACAGCTGTAAACTCTAGCCTTCTGGTTTGTAAAAGTTGTATTAAACCCATCCTGCTCATTGAAAAAAAACAGTTACAGCTGAGGTAGCTCTCACTACTGAATTGTTTTATACATTTATTTTCCTGCTGGCTGTTGTTAGCTGCTATGATTCTCAATAAATGAGCGAAGCAGCCTTGCTGGCCCTCAACCCTCTCTTTACTGTCTTACCTATCCTAGCCTTGTCTTCAGTTTTGCAAACCAATCCACACACAAAATCTCAAAATTGCCAGAAGAACTTCTCTCAAACTGTTTTAATGGTGGTCATTGGTTATAGTTAGAGATGTAACATGCTGCGATAATTATGCCTATGTGGAGAGATTTATTTGTGTATACTTAACAGGCCTATTTACAAACATTCCACACAAGTACTTGCTTCCTCAGGGTTTAGTAACATTATATCTCTTATGGTACAGGAAGATAACAGTAATTGCTACCCTTAATTTTACCAGGCTTACTGCTAAATTCACACAGCTGATCGTCCTGTTCTGTGACTGGCATACTGTTGAAAAGCTGACAGCTAACCACGGAACAAAAAGGTGAAGGGCCACTTGGGGACTGAGAATGCTTTTCTGTGTCTCCCCTAGTACTGGGAGGTTAACTCTGTTTGTGATGGGTAAGTGTTTCCCTTGTCTGTTCATCAAGAAGCACCAAACATTTAGCACACCAATGATATTCTGCTCTATTCAAGTTGCTCACACAGGAAGAAGAAAGTATCTTCCTATGTAGGCTACAGATGCAAAAGCACAGCGCACTTACTTTGACAGAAAAGTAGATTGGAAGCATACTTGGGTTAACAGAATACTTTCTCTCCTTCAAAGATGTTGAAAGGCACACATCTCTTCTCCATTTTCATTATTGTAGTGAGAAAAGGCTTACAGAGACAATGGTTAAGAAGCGATAATCTCAATATTAATGCAAAAGCTACATATTTCATATTGCTACTGTTCTGCATCTGCAAGCTTCCTCTTATGTGTCCTCTCTTATGAACAATCTGTATGCTTTTGATTTAGGAACCAGTAACATTTTAAACTCTAATGTTAAAAGGAGAAAAAAAAAAAGAAAGAAGTGGGGAAATGATTGAATTACACAGAACATATTTTTCTTTTAAAATGCAGTAAAAGATTCAACAGTTCAAATTGCTCAGGGGTGATCACATTTCTTTCAGAAGGTGCTCTGCATCTTGGGGGTAGCGCACATATCAAATACTGCTGATAGTTCAGCAGATGCTTTTTTTTTATTGAAAGTCACAGAAAAGTGTTGCAATAAAACCTGCATTAACAGCCAGAGCTCAAACTGAGGCTGCCTCATGATTTATGCACTCTCCCTTAGTTTTGATCTTTTAATGAATGTGACTTGCCACATTATATACTATTCCGGGATTTTCTCCCTCACCGCTCTCACTGCTATACTATCACTGTTGATCTGATCATGCAGTTTGTTATGATTCAGGAAGGAGAAAATCAGCTACTAGCCTATGCATGATTTTGTACATTTTGTGGTCTGATTCAAAGTGCAATCAGACGAGTGAGAGGACTCTAGTTGTTTTTAATAGGCTTTGGATCAGACTATGAATAACAGACTGTTTCAGGGCATACCATTTCAGTTTATTCCTTGTGTGTCTGATCTTTTCAAGTGCCCTTCATCTCTGTACAAAGCTACTCAAAGCAAATAAAATGAAATAAAATGGATCCACAGCTTCTCTGTTGTTCAGAACAGACAAACTTGATTTTTTCTTAATTTTAAGCAAAAAAATTATTTATAAACTTCCTTAACACATAGACTGCAACATATGGAGTGTTCTTCAAGTACCGTCTGTAGCTCTTATTTACATTTGAGAGTCTGTACAAGTTTTTACGTTATGCTTGCTTCGTGAAAATAATTTGGGGCAAGAATAATTTTTCAAATGTTATTAATAGATAAAAAGTAATCCATGGATAAACGCTTCCAGACTGCAGCTACTGTGTGTATCTAGGCTAGACACATATATCTCAGTGTTTTGTTTTTTTAAGTCTGACTAATTTTCTTTGTCTTTAATGACTCTCCTTTAAATGTCTGCTTTATGTTTCACAAATACTTAATCATTTCTTTTCTTTGTCTATTTATTGATAGAGTTTAAACATGTACATATGAACCAAAGTGGCATTACCTGAGGAAATGTTGGGCAGAAATCAGATTTTTTCCCATCATTCAAATCAAATATTTTCTCCTACATGAAACTAACAAAAACAATCATACCTTTGCTCCCTTGCTATTAATACATGAAGAAAAGGCTATGGGAATGGGAATTGTTGCAGTATGCATAAAATATACTTAAAAGGGGATCACAGGAGAAAACATCCCTCCTCAGGACCCCATCCTGGCTTGTATGAATTGTACCGAGAAGACTAGTAAGCCTACTCATGCAAGTAAACATTACACACATGCTAAAGACTAGGAGAATGGTGTCTCATAGATGGAAGCTCTTACACTCTAATGAAACACCTTTGTGTATGATGTTATGTCAATGGAACAGCATGTGGCTTTGGTACATATAAAAGCTATTATGGAAGTAATATTAGAGCCTGACTTGCCTTTTTCTGTTGGTTTCAGGGTTTCAGGCTCCCTAGTAGCTCTAACCCGAGTTAGAATGATAGCACTTTCCTTCTTGTCATCATCTCACAATAAAACTTTCCATTCTTTTAATGGCCAAGAAGCCCTTCATATGCATCATTGGCATTTATATTAGAAACATTTCCATTAGCTAAAATTTTACTATTTGCCTCTGATTTTTTTTTATTTTTTATTTTTTATTTTTTTAAGAAGCCCTAGATAGTCCGGCATATTTTAAATAATAGCGATTTGATTTCTGGTTATTTATTGACTTTTCCCATATGTTGTATCTTGAAACTATGGTATAGCACATGTCCAGATTTCAGAGAAACCCAAAAGTGTAGTGTCAGATGATGTAGCTACAAAGACTATGTTTTAGTGCTAGCTTGACCGTATTGGCCACTGATAACCTGCTCCATCTGTCTTGCCTCTGACATGTTAGCAGGACGGGGGAGAGATGGGGCAGCCTCTAAAAACAGGAGTCATAATGAGAAGAAACAGCAGCCCAGCAGCAATCAGGTATTTTGTTGAAAAGTTCAAGAGATCATACTTTTTTTCTTCTTTTACCTGCTTTAATGTCCATTATCACAGCAAACATGGTATTTCCTTAGTGAGTTATAGAGGATGACTCAGTCTTTCTATCCTTCATCAGTGCAGTGCTGTTGGTTAAAATTCTTGGAGCTCGTTTGGTCAGCCAATTATCTGGGCTTGTCTCTTCCCTCTCCTGTTTTTGTAGCTCTGGAACTGAACCCTGATCAGCTCTGGCACACTTACACTGCTTCAACACTTAGCATCTATCCTCCTGAGATATCTTTAGGATGAGTTCTCCTACAAGTAATAAAAGCTTTCTCCCTTCCCTTTCCTTGTAAACAGCTTTGACAACATCAAGCATGTTAATATAAAAATAGTCTGATTCGTGCACTAAATATTATGTTATTAATTATATTATACGGTATGTGGGTTATATGCTCACATATACATATATGTATATAGTCGGGTAAGAAGGATTAGTATAATTTGTTTATGCATACACAGGAAGTATTAATTTTTTAAATACTTTGTGACCTAGATGATATATAGATTTTTTCACATGGCAGACTTCACTGCCTAGGAAAATGCAAGCTTCTCTGCCACAAATACTTATGAAAATGCATTTAACCTCTAGTGCTCTACTAAAGATGGCAACACAGTCCAAAACCATTGTTTTATTGGAAATTTTAATATTGGTGGTTCACGTCATGCTTTCTGGCTACTGACTAGATGAAGTGGGAATTTGAAACAGCAGAGTAACTGCCTCTGTACTCCAGAGCTTTGCATAAAAACCTGGGGTGGGGGAAGGGGGAAACATTGAAAGAAAAATTAAATATGGTATACATGCCAACTAGTGACCACTTATTAATATCATGCTGTGTTTTTAAGCATTTTTCCCTTTTGGTTAGACAATAAAACCACTCTATGTGTAAAAGGAATATAACCTGCCCTTTCATGGAGAAAAGTCCTCCACGAATAACAAATTTTACCTCTTCTCAGACTTAATTTCAAATTCTTCCTTCCTTCTTCAAATGATACTGACCTTAAATAAAATTGTTGATGGCCTGTGACACTGATACTGAGCTGAATACAATTCCAGCTCTGCTGCTTTGCTTTCATACCTTCCCTAGCTCATCCTAGGAAAAAAGTGTGAAGCTTCGGGCAGTGGTTTGTATTTAGTCACATGTATTTGATTTACTTCCTTATCCTTCTGGTTTGAAACCTAGAACTGGCACAGCAGATGGAAGTTTTCTGGAAAATTATTGTAAGCTCCTAAAAGCCATAATTACAGTCTTACAATATCCCTTGCGGTGTCAAACACCAGACAGCTGCTGTGACACAGTGATTACAACGCCACTGTCTCTATCAGAAGCATGACCATTCGTATGCTAATATGTAGTCCTAATCACAGCCCAGGTCCCTGGTCTAGGCCCTCTCAAAGGTCTGGGGATGCCCAAGTAGTCCCCAAAAGCTAAATATAAGAGATACAAGAACGCAGACCAAATGGTTCTTCTTGTGCCCATACAGAAACTGTAGCAATTTCTCTGCCTCCGTCAATCATCTCTGTCACTTTTATCTGTGGTCTCACGAAGACCTCAATAAGGTCTTAATAATGGTGCAAGTATTGTATAGCAGCTTTTACTGGCGCACTGTGCTGCATTTCTTTCTTAGTATGAGTTCTGTTTGCCTAAGGACTGCTTACCCATGAACATTAACCATTTGTGATCACATAACACCCTCCCCCAAAATGTGTGTCTAAAATTAAACTACAGATGGTGTTCACAAAGGTTAAGTTTAGCCTGGGGTGCCAAATCCCCTTAGAATCCTTCCACAGTCAATGGAAAAAGGAAATGTCTCCTTTAATGTAGTATTCCTCAATCTGTGCTCTGGGAACCAGTAGTGATCTGGAAGACATCTGATGGTAGTTCATGAAAACGTTGGAAACATTTAACCTTCCCCTGCAGAAAACACCTCCAAACTATATACAGAAATTCCTATGTATGCACACAAGCAAACAATCAATTTGGGAGATTTTAAAAGTAATAAACAAACCTTGAAAAGGCATTTGGCTGTAAATGAAAACCATTATGACAACACTTCATAACACAGTACTTCAAATTTTTTTTTTGAAGGTTTAGTAGACTTTCAGTTAGAAAAAGAAGAGAACTGAAGCTTAATTTTGAGTCTTTCTGTTCCAGGTGACTACACAAAAGCGTTAAGGAGACACACTTGCATTAAATAAGAGTTGGTTCTTATGAAAGCCCTTACACGTAGAAATAAAATATGAAAACTGATGTCCATGGGGTCGTACATCCAGCATGGTACACTCAATGGTCATTTCTTGAGAGCTCATCTGTTGGATATTTAGCATTATAGCATATATTTCCAAAGAATGGTTTGAAGAAGGTATTTAAAAAAAAAAATCAACAAATTCCCCTTAAACTGAGTGATTAGAGTCTTTACTTTTTGAAATAAGCCTGGTGATGTTAGTTTTCAATGAAAGGAGTTAAAATCAGAAGCATTACTGAAGTCAAATAGACTTAGGCCATGTCACATAAAAATATTTTAAACTGCAGTTAGTAAAAATATAATCTGATAAGTGAATTTTTTAGTTTGTAATTTTATCTGACTAAAGATTTTGCTAATTACAACAGCTTTATGCTTATTTTTATCAAGTAAAATTCCTTCCCATGTGGAAGGCACCATAAGGATTTCTGCCTAACAGATGGTCTTCTCATGTTTTTAATTCCTTTTGGAAATCTTAGCTTTGCTGTGTATGAGACAAAGAAGAAACTTTTGTGAAGGTCTTTTTGTGCAATCTTGTTCTACTGTGAGCTGCACCAGGGAACAAATCTGATACTGTGTGCAGCGTAGAGGTTTTAAAAAAATCTCTTTCAGTCCATCCCTTTGGGTGTTCACCATCATGTTTTCTAATTTTAGAGTCACACATATTTACTTTTTTTTTGCTTAAGTTTGCACTCTAGATCTACTGACGGTAAATTATAATAATGTGTGCTGTGATCATAAATCACATCCTAGTTAAGAGTATGTTTCCAAACAATCTGTGGCCAGCTTCTGATCCCATCCCAAAAGTTGCTCCTCAGGACATTTGGTTCTTTTCATTTGAACTATGTCAATTCATCTCATGAAGCATACTTCTTACATGTCTCAAGAGATCTCCCAAGACGCTCTCTGTATGAACAAAATAGTATCTAACAGAAAGCTTGACTTCTCCAAACTTCTATGTTTCCCTAAAGATGGATAAAGTACTTAAATAATGCACTAAACATCAATTCTAAGGAAGAGAGAATTGGTGACATAATAAACTGCTAATATTTTTGCATACTAGTTTTAAGAAACTGAGCTGTCTGACAAGAACTTTAGGCTACAAATAAATTTAAACAGCGTGGCATACAAATCACATCCCTGGATGCTTGATTTTTCAGATCACTCATCTTTTGGAGTACCCTGTGATTGTTTACTAGACAGTAAGTCCAGAAATGACATTTCAGGGGAACTAGGGAGTAGGTGAGGGCAGTCGCTTCAGAACTGACTCCTGCCCCAGGATAGAGTGTTGATGTTAGCTGTGGATTGCACCAGGACCAGGGAATTGTAAATGCTTTTCCACTGCCTACATGTAACTGCAGAAGACTAGATACAAAAGATAGATTTGTGAAGTCTCATTGTATTCTGGCGGTGTTTAAATGTCTTATTTCTGTCCAGGTTTCTGATCAAAAAGTCCCTCACATTCTTCTATCTATCCAAAACTAGGTAATCTTGGAGGTGGTGAAAAGGTAGCCCTTTCAGAAAAGAGTATGCAAAGCAAGAGGTTGAAACCAGAGAATTATTTTCCAAAGGACTCACCAAAACTCAGTAATTTCTTAGTATGATTTCTTTAATGTGATTACCTCCATTTGTGAACTGAATATGAAAACATAAAAATTTAATGAAATTGTGTTTGTCATGAGAGAAAAAAAGCACATAGAGCCTCATCTAGTTTCTTTGTAAAATTTACAACAAATTTACATTTTTGAAAAAAAATCAAATTATTATGAGTAGATATGTAAAACAGAAATGCATAAGGAACAAAGTTTTTGTGAATGTGAATATTTCATTATATTTTTTTCGACCTTACCAAAAACTGTCAGGAGAATGAAAAAACCATCTAGCAAATGATGTTTTGAGATTGTTCTAAGAACAAACTCTCTGCACTTCTATATACTCCACAAACAAAGTGGCTAGGAGTGGATAAGTTTTGTTTTCATTCAGTCAAAAAATTTGTCTAATTTTATTTGTCTTGTACATTCCATCACAGCATGGAAGGAGAAAAAGGTTTCAAAATAACAGCACAGAATATTTTGAAAAAACATTTTTATATTACTTTCTTGATTTTGATATGCATTTTCTACAAAATTAACACAATTCTGTGAAGCATTTTCGTTCCAAAAGATGCATTATTTTTCATGTAAAAAGATCTAGAGTTTTAAAAATCCATTCTTGACTTCTGGATTTTCAGTTTGAAATAGTATTTTTCTCAAAGATCTTATGATTTATAATTACACAGTAATCTTTATTCTGACCACAGCCTGTCTCCTAAATAAGAATTTGCTTCCAAACATGCTGAACACAACTGCTGGGCAAATGACCCAGTATGGAAAAAAAGGGTTATTATCACAGAAATGAGGTGGATAAATATTATAGATTCACCTGCATGACACAGTGCAGTGCTGTGTAGAAATACATTATTTAGTCCTCAATGACAAGCAGGGAGATGAAAAAATGTTTCTTTGAAAAATTCCCAACTGGTTCTACAGTGAAGTCAAACAGTTCACTTATCATAATGCTATTATAGCACCCCCTTCTAAATGAAGATTAATAGCAACATGTTGCATTTGTTCCTAAATATAAAGATTTCCATTTAATAAGCTTACCATGAATTATATCCTCAATGCAACCATTTTCCCTATTTCTGGCAAAAATATCTATCTTTATTGGCTTTTAGTTGTAATCCAGGGCAACATCTCTCTTGCAGACTGCATGCATTTTTCACAAACATGTCAACATACACTCCTCGAGGAGGACATTGTTTACTTTGGATAAACCTGCCTTATGGAGGCTAAAACCATTCTTTTTGAGCACTTATGAAGGACAAGAATGAGTGTGCTACTTATGAAATGTTTCATTATACAGTATGTGGTCTTCATTATATAAATAATTCTTTCCCAGTCATCTACTTCTCTGTGGGAATATTGAATAAATAATTAAAGGAAAAAAAAGAGTAGGAAGAAATAAGTATAAACAACTTGAAAGATGATTCATAAGTTGAGTTATGTTAATTGTATTTCCTACTGAAACATCAAAGTACATTTAGTAACATGAAATATATGCACCTTTCCAAGATCTGATATTTTGGCTCTCTTTAGGATGCTGGTAATTATACACAATAACTTCATGGAAACTGTCCCCCAAAGCTTTGTTTAGTGTTTATTTTCACAGAGCAGTACACCACTTATAATCTCTTTTTCTAAAGGATTAGTTCTTTGCTCTTTGTTGTGGAAGTCTGGTGAGAGACACTGATGAGTCCACAGTCAGAGCATACAAGTGTTATCACAGTCACGTAACTTCTGTTTGCTGCCTTTATGAAGCTTGTCAGCCACAAGAGAGAGAGTAAAAAACTCAAACCCCTAAAAAACCACAAGAGTGGCAGAGCACTAATAAAAACAACCGCATTTTGGCTACTCTCTTTGAGAACTATTATGCACCAAAATAATTGGGTTTTATTTATATTGCAGTAGTGTCTGGAGGCCCTGATCAGTGATTCAGGGTAATATTTTCTAAAGTAAGTAATGCAACAGCTGCAGTTGTAAAACAATAAAGGCAACAATTTCACTTTTTGGGTCCATTAAGTCCAAATTTCAGGTACTTGAAATCTAGCTCAGATGTTTTTTTGCCCTGGTAGACCTCGGTTACCTGTATTTCTGCTACTGGATGTTTCCAGAACTTCCCCAGCCTTGCCAACAGAGAGGTTATAATGCACACATAGGTACATCAGGGGTGATGATGCAGACTTTCTACCACCTATACATCCTAGTGGGCCGGCTCTAGAAGACAGTTCTTATCAAATAAGAGGAGCACTCCTATCAAATCTGGACTGACTAGAACCAAGACTGAGAAAGCAACATACTCCTTTACTTTCCTTTGCAACCTGCAAAATACCTCTGCGGCTTTCTGAAGCAGTGAAAAGATGCAAGAGGCAGGAAACTGACTATTAGGCATAAATCAGCCATTATCATATTGTCTTTATTTGAGGATAATTTGAATGACAGAAGCCTATGAAAAATCATCAACAGAACGGAATAATACACTTCCTTTTTTTTTGCAGCTCTTCCCTGTGCTGCTTCCACATTCATAGAATGAAACTGTTTTACATTTGCCGGGGCTGTCTGGAAAAAAGTGACTGAAATATTCCCAGGTTTTACCTATTGTTTTTGTTCTACTTGAAAACATCTCAAAAAAATATAATTTCCAAGACAAGGAAAGGGGGAGAATGTCAGTAAACACCCACCTGAATTCTAGCACCTCTATTAAGGTTCATGGTCTAACACTGTGTGGTTCAGAACAAGTTATTGAATATACCTGCTGTGTGGCATGGAGTTCTCCAGAAACCAGCTGCTGATGAATATTTAATGAGAGCAAAATAGTTTCAATGGGAGTACTTTCAAGACTGTGAAACTCACTTGCTAAGCCAGGGTGAAGTAATATACTAGGGAAGAGGGAAAGGCTTCACACCAAAGTCATCACTCAGCCTGTGTTTTTCTCTAGAATTTTAAGTCACAAAAAATGCACAAACCTGGCTCTTCAGGAAAATTTCACTAACATTTAGGAGTACTGGCTATGCTGAGATCTCATTCATACTTTCTGGCTTCCATCTAAATTTACAAATGGCATTGCTGAGAAATGCATTATAAGCCATGGTTTCTCCAAGAAAACTCTTATCTGGCTAAATTGTGCAATTCCTAGTTACTCAGAACTTCTGTTGGCAAGAGTACTGCTTTAAAGATGGAGGAATCTGTTTAATAGAAATTGGCCAGGGTAGTTATTTTCTCAGTGAATAACACAAGACACATCATCAACACTGATTTTAGACACACATATAAACAATATTCTATCTTCTAACAGCTGAAAATTATGAGTTTAAAAATAATTGTGCATTCTGTACTATATTTTAATTTTCACCATGTTTCAGGATCCACTGTTTCTCCCACTGATAACTTTAAAAGGTGATTTGTTTGTTAAACTGAAGCAATCTGAACAAGGCAGTTTGGAATCAGGCCACAAGTAAAGGATTGTTTTGCTTAAGCTTAGTATACATTCTACTTGCTTGATCTTCTCTTGTTTTATGCATTCCATATCATCAGCAGGATACATGAGAGATGCCACATACTAGACATATTCAGACTGGCTGCTCTGGAGGGAATACCAGCCCAGCTCTGGCATAAAATCTCTTTCAGTATTTGCTGACTGCAGCACTATAGCCACAAACCACTGGCAATGACAAAGAAATTAGGATTTGGTTAACAACACAAAATTGTTAAATCTTATGATGGGGCCTTGATAAATTCCTTTGTAGTTCAATTGAAACCTTAGATGTTTGCACCAAATTTGCTCCCTTTTTTCACAGATTTTCACCTAATTGGGGTTTATTTTGATTACATTGCATTCTGTTATTAAAACAAGATATATTATAAAACCATTGAGATTTTTTAAAAACAATTTTCCTTACCTGGAACTATTTTCCTTACATAATTGGCTTGGTTAAAATCCTTTTTTTCTGGTGTAAGATTGAAGCTGTGTGATGATTCCTATGCCTGTCATGGGAGGTCTCTTCCTGTGTGACAAACCTGAAGACTAAGGGCCAGACATACTCACTTTTCCCGAGTGCTCTTCCAGGCTCATATTCATGTTCCAATGACAGTGAACCTTCAGACATACTTCAGAATAAATCTACGTTTACAGATTGCAACAGTGATCAGAATCCGATCTGTAGTTTCAGAGTTGAGAGAGATCTGAACACAGAAAACAGGGATGATATTCCAGTGTTGAACTTCAGATATGCTCCAATTGCCTCTCCAATTTCTCCTTTTCCTTTCTGTGTGTTACATCAATTTCCTTGCTTCTTCACAAACTGCTGAGTGTGATGAGAATGTGCTGTGCTCCCAGGACAAATGCTCCCGTGCTAGGGTTTCATACTTCTGATGGAAAATTATGTTAGAGAGTTAACAATTTGATTTACTGCATTTTGAGACATCACAAATAAACTCCATGTCCCCTTTGAGACAGTTTGATTTGCTCGTTCCTTTAATCTAAAACTTTCAGTGTTTGTTTTTTGGCATACAAAAAGTGTGAGATTTGTGAACAACATAGTCTTCTGGGATGCTCTACCACAGCAACCAGGTTTTTAATGAGCAAGATGCATCTGTTTCTTTCTCTAATCTTTGGAACTTATGTCATAGTTTTATCCACCAACTGCAAGGACAAAAGGGAAGAAACAGATAAGAGAGGCAGAAATAGAAATATATGGAAGACTAGCAGATAGCTGATAGGACCTAAGCAGAAGATTCCATCTATCACAACTCTAGATTTGTTGTGTTGAGTGATAAATGAGTTCTTCAGTTGTTAACGTAGACAGTGAGCTTCCTAGATAGATAATAAAGTCACTTAGGCCTTATGAAAGTTTTGCTCCATCTATATTGGTAAAAGACATTTTTATTAAGTTTGAGTAAACTACTAGTAATGTCAGTACTATAGCTTGGAACAGTAGCTTTTACTTAGCATCCAGTAGCATGTAGATGGTCAGCTTTTTATTTTTTTTTTTTTTAAAGAGAAAGTTCATAATCTCTTTTCTACTGATTTTTCTTACACTTTATGGATGGTAAATGAAGTGGTACTTGCTATCAGTAATGTAATAGAAAGGAAAAATTACCCTATGTCAAGCATATCCTTGTTTCCTTTCTTTTTTTCCCATGCTAGGCAGAGGCAATGTCTAATGGCTGCCAAAATCATCACAGAAAACTAATGTGCCAAGTACAGTGGATCAGCAAAAGTTTTAGATGGAGAGAAGCCAAAATATGTTTTTAAGAAAAATAGCAGGGCTGCAGGTTTGGAGTGAAATCATAAAGAACCATCCTCTGGCAGGCTAGGAGTCAATCTTATTTAAATTACTCCTGCTTTTAAAATCAATACTTGGCAAAATTCCCCTAGTCAGATAAAGGCACCGTGATTTCAGAAGACTGTAAACTATTTATGTTACCTGATAACATGCCTCATTTGACTCCGCTTTCCACACCCACTCCAGAGGGAATTGCACATAACTTTATGGAGAGAGAAGTTGGACTATTTTGGCAGTCCTTCAAAATGGAAATAAAGTTTGAACAAAAAATACATGTAAGGAAACAATTTGGTTATGCCCTCTGATTCCAGAATTACTATGTTTTGTTTTATTCTATTTAGTTTCTGTTGCCTCTGGGAAAGTATTTTCCATCCATGAAAACTAATTTCTGGTGTTGTTCATGCACATAATTCTGGTGTTTTCCCACAACATTTAAAGGATGCTGGTCACTTTACTGCTTACTGTACAGTTTAACTTGTGTTCTTCAGCTCCTCAAAGAACTGACACGGGAATTCTGTAGCCAGTTGCATCCCTGACACCCTGCACAAAGGATAGGCTGTGCAGTGTGTGCATCCCAAATAAGGAATGTGAGTGGCTTGGAACAGAAAGATTGGGCCTGGAGCTAGATGATGCACTTCTGATTTGTGACCAAGACAATTTCATCAGTGCTTTCTACACAACAGCAGAACATGCTTGAGTGTTTCTTTATTAATTTTGAAACAAATTATATTATTCACCAAGTTATAAACATTACTTGGATGTATGCTTATTACTTTGTGAAAGTTTTCTTTGTCGTAGCACAATTGTTAATTTATACAAAAAGCTGGAAGACTGCTTACAGATTTGCCCAGTCTCTAAATTTGTCAACAGGAGACTGAAAAAAAAAGTACATTCATGCAACAGTGCAATATGCTGATGAATACTATATACCTGGGACTCTGCCAGACTGTTCCTAAAGAAGTATGCGTCACACGTGTTCAAGAAATAAATTACATTTATTATCCACCTTTGCTTGCCTCATTCATCCATCTCTGTCTGGACTACCTTAAGCATTCCAAGTACTGAGCTGCATCAAAGTCTCTGTCCAAAGCAAAGAGAAAAAAACTAATAGTAAGAAAAAAATTTATTTTCCCCTCCCCCTCAGCTGGTACAACATTCATCTTTCGCTACAAAATACTGACACTTGTTGCTGGTCAGTTTTGAGATGGGCAGCATCAAAGCATTACCTAAGTGTCTGGACAGACAACTGATAGAGCACTTGACCTGCCGAAAAAAGAGATGGGCCAGTTTCCTGAATTTTTGTTTTTTAAACTTATTTTCCTGCATTCCAGATTAAGAAATCAGAGAGAATAAATTAGATCTGGCAGGGGCGTGATAGGTCATCTAATTCATCCCCTCTTGCAATGTTCTTTATATTGTTTTCTAGCTTTTAAAAATATATTTATTTTTATAGTACTGTCAGTCTTCATGGATTAAAGATTTCTAAAAATGAACTGGGATAAAAAGCTACAGACCAACAATAGTCCTGTAAATTTGCAGATCATTGATTCTTAGCTTCCTGTCTTTATTTACTTTTTAACAGCAAGTTCAGCTTGGTGTCAGATATTTATTATGTCCAAAAAAGCTCTCCCCTCCCTTGAGTTGTCTTCCCTTCCCTTCCCTTGCACTTCCCTGTTCCCTTCCTTCTTATCTGAATAATGATGTTAAAATGGTACAGGATTCATAAATACTTCCTAATTTCTATTGTCAGACTAAAGTTTCAGTGATCCAGAACTGCTGGAGCGTAAGACTTCAGCTGAGGTCCTACATGAAGAGTGAAAGATTTTGATCATTACAAGGGTGATTGGCTTAGGTTAAAAGATGTATTGCATTAATAGAACCATCCCATCTGAATTATGAAGAGAGACAAAACAAAGAACCTAAGTAGAATGGGAGGAACATAAAATTCCAGCAGATCATTTCTCCATGGCAGCATCACATCATTCTACGTCTGTGAAACTGGGAGGAATACGAAAGACAGCAGCTTATAGTGGAAACTGAGGAACATGAAGAGTTTAATAGGATTGCTAAGAAGGGTAGATGAAGATTTCAATTCGTCGCTATACTTGCTATGACTTACATTTAAAAGAGTGCAAGACTTTGTGCAAAAACTTCTTTTGGTGATGGTAAATTAAATATTGAACAGTCATAGCACAAAGAGTAATCTTTACAGAAGACATGTACCCTTGCCAACTTCCTGCCTGTCCCTCTTTCTCCTTCACTCTTTGCTTTGCTTCCAGTGTCCTGCTGACATGGTGACCTCTTTGACATGCTTTCTGCTTGTCGTTCCAGGGCAGGAGTAACGGGGAGTGCAAAAGCCTTGTGCCATCTTTGTGCTCCCAAACAGTAGGATACACAAATGGAGTCCACCATGGATCCGCCAGATCTGAGGATAATGCTCTGATACTTCAAGATAAGAAGTTTAAAAAAGAGTCATGGACCTTCCTGAAGAAGGGGAAACAGTTTAATTCCAAAACTAGGATTAAATACCAAACTAGCTGAATTATTAAATTTAAGGAACAACTAAATCATTAATCACTACAGCTAAAATCCCAGGCAATGGCAGACCTCAGCATTTTCTGATAAAGACAAATGTAGACTCAAACTCAAAACTAGAGCTCAGAAAAGACTTCGCAGAATGTTTGTGCTCTTAGAATTAAAATAAGCAAAACCCTTTGGAAACTGAGAGCAATTCAAGTTTCTAGAAAGTTGAATCAGTACAGTCTAGTGTGTTAAAGGACTGTGGAGAACAGAAAGCATTTTGATAACCTGAGTGGTAAGCCATTCTCTGAGCGTTAGGTGCAGAATTGTTTGTTAAGGTGTTTTGCACAGGAAAGCTGGGCAGAGACTCACACAACAAGGAACAGAGATGCTCTTAGCAATGGGTATCCAAACACACAATTTCGAATAGTACTTTTGTGTAATTTAAGCCAAAAAATAAAGGATTAATAGCTTAAAAAAGCATCTGTAGTTCATAACCACCCCTTAAAGCAGTTTAGAATAATGTAGTGAGGATGTTTTTATGGATAATCTGAAAATTTAAGTTAGTTATTTGAGTAATTACTTTGCCCAGTTTTTAAAGGCAAATCACCTATTCGAGTCTATAGGAATTTTGCCTGTGTAAGTCCTCAGAAAAGCTTGAGAAGACAGAGCCCGTGATGTTGCTGTTAGCACAAAACATCCTTTGGATTTTTTACAAGCTGAAACCAGTATTTATAAAAAATGGGCTCCACGTGCTGTTATTTGTGGTACTGAAGGCACAGCAGTGGGATAAAGAAGATGTTTCTAATCAAGCTCTGTCTCCAGTCTGCTACCAGGCTGAACGATGTTCAGGCTGTATCCCACTGGGAGCTTCCACGTGGACCTAGAACCCCTCTGGGGAGACTTCTACCTTTGCCTGAAGCTAATTAGAATTCGTGTTTGCTTAGCGAATTAAGGGCAGTGATAGCCACTCACCCTCTAATTGCAGTTAAGCCTAATGGGCAGCCCAGGATGGATAGTTACCCAAAGTATCTACCCAGCAAATATTTTGACATTTTCCTCCATTTCACCTTTACCACTGAGCACTCAGCAGGTGCTCCCGTTTTAGAAAGGAAGTGCTAATGCCTCCAGTCCTCTTATTCTGGTTACTGTGCATCTAATTGATGGCTGACTTCTGGGAAAACAAAGACAGCGAATTCGGGTTAATGTTTCTGAAGACTGGGAGGCTGGGCTAAGTGTATTAACCCAGCCAAGTCCCAAACACTGACACCTACAATAATATGAGGAGAAACCACAAGATACCTTAGGAATACATCAAAAGTAATCTCCAAATGGTATCAGAAAAAGCTAAGAACAGTGTTTGGAATTTCTTTTCTCATTTTCCAAGGGTATTTACTTGTAAAATAAAATTAAATGTATTTTGTGGGAGAAGCCACATGTTAAGGCCAGAAGACTGAGGTGAAGACAGTGGTTTTTTTTTTTACTCTAGCTGCCCCCGCTGAAGAGTAACACCTCCCCTTCAACAGTGGAAGGTGGTGCAGTCTCATCACAGACTGAGAAATTCACCTTGTCTAACTGTAGGTGCCCACATTTCAGGCCTCTGCGTAGACCTGGACTAGCCATGCTTGTCTCTTCAAGAATGAAAAAGGACTCAACAGCATGATTTATCAGATTCCTTCAAGTACCTCCCCTAGGATGAGATGTTCCACACCTTGGATGTGGTTGTTCCTCTCCATCGATTATAAAAGTCTGCACAACTCTTTCAGTTGTGGTGTCTCATATGCTATTTATTTTTCATTTATTATCAGGTTTCCTTATGAAATCTGGTATGTAAATAATGGTATGAGGGTATAGAGAGAACTGGTATTCAAAACACAGCTGTAGACCTAGATACACAGCTGTGGAAACATGTTTCACTGTAATTACTGTGGCCATTTATATTTACACCAGCTAAGAAACAGTGTCCATACAGCACAACTCAGAGTCTCAAAGATTTGTGGTCCCCATGAGAAACATACACCTTAATACTTCTGTAAAGTACAAGGCTATTATTTAGAAATTTTCTCTTTTGCATTTAGTAGCTTATTCCCTTACAATGGATTTCAGAAGTTACCAATTCATTACACTCTAGAACCTAGAACCAGCTGGGAAGTAAAAAGCATGAAATCATATTTATTAGCTATGCTGAATCGCATCTTTATAAAACAAATTTACAGTTTTTCTAAAGACAGATGTTCAAAATTACATTATTAAATTGTTCAGCTCCCAGAAAGGATTTATCGATTTATGCAGTTAAGGTTAAAGAAATCAGCAAGTAGTAATCAAGCATCTATAGAAAAAGTAATGGACTAAGGCTGACCTTTCTGCCTTGTGTAAAAAAACCAACTCACCTTTATATTCAGTAAACCTACACAACAGTTGCGTAGAATCATACCTTTTTTGTATATGAAAAAGGAAAGCGCAGGTAACCTCAAAAGAAGATAAACACTGAAACTTCTGAAACATTCACTCTCTTGGCTTTCTCTCTCTCTTAGTGAAGCCAGGTATTATCTTTAATGAATACACTATTGGCTTTTTGTGTTAATTCTAGGCATATTGAAATGCACTGGTAATAACTGAATCTCAGTTACTTCCAGTGTTTGGAAAATGGATAACGCAAAAATTACAGTATTTATTCAACTTAGGATAGCAATGAGATCCTGTGATCTATTCCCTCTGTCCCTTCCACAATCCATCATGAAAAAAGCTACTGATAATGTAAATGAAAACCCTGTTGCTCCACACTCATGAAGCCACCTCCACATTTTCAGTGCTTTGGCTAGAGAGGTATTACATCCTCCTAGGTGAGGTGTGAGTTTTTGTTGGGGTTTTTTTGTTTGTTTGTTTTTCATTGTACAGATGCTGTTGTTTAAACTCATTTGGATGAAAAAGTGTTTTACACACACATGACACAATAATCTCATTATTTGGACCTTCTGTACTTTCTGAAGTTTTTCACAAGTAAGAATTAAGCCACCTCTGTATAATTTTTCCCCCAATATTTATGAGTAGCATTTGACAATATAGCAAAGCAAAAGAGGGGGCACCAGGTCTCATATCTTTACCCTCTTAGAGTTGACTTTGACATTCCTTAGCCTTGACTGAAAGCGTGGTTCAGTGTACACTTTAAACTGGCATAAAGTTACCGCTAGTGAAAGGGGAATTCCCGCCTTCTGTCCACACCGTCATTTCCTTCCCTTACTGCCTCCATCTCTTGCAATGTCACAAGCACTCCTGTAGCTGGGCAATAAATCAGATGGGGAAATGGATCTAGTTTGTAAGAAAAAGAAAGGTAGTGTCAACACAGATCAGTTTCCCAGCCCAGCTGACCGCAAATAAATGCTTTTGTTATTCAATGTTATTCAATGGGGCAGGGAGCAGGAGGATGGGGGTAGCTTGTGTGGGCCACTTTTTTTAGTGCTAAGGACTGTTTAAAAAGAGTACTAAAAACACCTACAGCCAGAAGTGCCCCATAGCTTTATTGATACTGATCAAGTGCAAAAGACTACTTCAGAATGTAAATCTTTCATCTTAATGAGAAAGGGAGTATATCTCAAAGCTTCCCAGTAAAAAAGCCAGTACTATTTCCTAGTCATGTGAAATAAATAAGTAAAATTATTGAGGCTCATACTTTTGTGGCTCTGATCTCTGTTACAGCAGTTTATTTCATCCCACTGTTCTTCACTACTTAGTTTTTCACTTTTGAGTAATTATTTTGGAATCTTTATTTAATTGAATATATTTTGTGTTCTCATTATTATAACAGAGTCACATAGCTTTATTTTTACTAAACACAATTTACTTATCCCTATACTGCATTTTGCATTAACAAGCTGCCCTTCATTACTTTCAGCATACGATTTTTCAGATTTTGTTCTGTAAGAAACAATATTTCAGCCCAAAATAAATGAAAAGTTCATGTACGGTGAAATGAAGAAAAGGTGAAATTTAAAGATAACCAAGAAAACAAAATCCTGCCATGCCTACTTCTTCATTTATGTTTTTGATTAGACTGAACAAATACTCATAGGTTGTGTTGAATTCTGGAAAAAATGTCCAGTGAAGACACTCAGGAAGCCTTTTCTTAATCTGTGTCGAGTCTAAAACACTCAAAGACGTCCCAGTTGAATTCAGAAAGAGTAAAACACTGTTTAAGGACAATCCGTGAATAATCAAAATTATTTCTTGGAGTACAGCTGGATTGCACTATAGAAAACTGGTTTATATTCATTTTTCCAATGAGAATGTACACCGGTCTTTGGGCTTGTTTATGTGACACCTCACACACGAGTATACAGAGAAATGCAAAACACCATCATGTTTACATACACACAATGAGTGTGTTACTCAGCCTGCAGGGGTGTAATTGAGATGACAAATATATAGTGATGAATGATTCTCAGTGTTGACGTGGTAGCTCACATGATTTTGTATGAACTGATATTTGACCTTAAAATGACATCGAGTGCTTTGGTATCAAGGCAAAAAAATCACAAAAAAACACTCATGCATAATGCATAAAAAAAGAAGATGTAAAGAAACGGCCTCCAGAGTGCTGAAATAGCCAAAAAATGTAGGAGGAGAAAAATGTTACTTTGGCTAAAATGAAAAGAGAGATTTTCCTTTTTTTTTTTTTTTTAATCAACAAAGAAAAATGCAAAACAAAACCACCCTAAAACTTGAAGCCTTTGCCTCCCCCAAAAAACGCCCAGTCAATTTTAAAATGAAAAATTATAATTTGATTTAGAAACAATTTACAATACTTCTTAAGAACATTGTGGAATTTCAGAAAGAAACATTTAAAACAAAATGACCTTTTACCACTTTCAAGTATTTCCCATCCCTCTTTTAGCTACCCCAATTAGCTAGTTCCTCAATACATCCATGAACATTCTGAGCTCCCCAGAAACTCAGCTTTCAGAGACAGATTTATTTTTCATAGAAAACTATGTCTGCTGTTGAATCTGGATCACATCTAAAGATCTCATCAATGTGAATTTGATGATGTAATACTGCAATATACTTTTTTATCTTAATTCATTCAGTAGGAAGGGAGAGTTTGAGCCAAAAAAAATGTTATCTATTTTAGTTAAAAATAAAATGTTACATAGATAACATAGAGCAATGGTCTGGTTTTATTTTGTATTTAATCCCACTTGTTAGGAATGATTTAACTAGCTTATTGGCAACAGATTATTAGCTGTTTCTTACAAATATACTTTTATGTATCTTACAAACTTGGCAACATATCTATTGCATTAAATGATTTACAGTACCTTGAGAGGATGTCATTATACAAATTGACTTAATAATAGATCATACAGTGCATTGACTACTTAAATGCATAAAGGCAATCCTAAGAAATGGATTTTCAGTTAGAATAGTCACAATTAAAATTTTGAATCTTTTCTTCCTGTTATCATTCTTTAATAGTCACTGAATACTATACTTTCAAAAAATTAATTTCTTAGAATAAACACAAACTATATATATAACCATTGTGTAGATGTTTACAAATTCTGATGACAGCTGTAGAAGTTGTTTGCAACGCTTAGAAAAGTTGCTGTACATGTTGAGAAGCATGTTCAGACAAACAATAATCCCTGACTACATGCAGACACCAAAACATATAAATTTATTTTCCATTCAGTCTTTGGAGGGAATAAGTAGAGTCTCATCACTTAACCTCTGTACTTCTGGCCTGTAAGCTTTATTTCAATGCAAATGTTGCTCTTCAGACTGAAGGGAATAGGAGTTTTCCCATTCCCTGCTAATTCTTTACAATCTTACTAAATGTCAACAGAGAAATCATTTAGCAGGAAGAGCAACTTAATACTAAAATGAAATCATTTTGTAAAGAAAATAGTTACTGTAAATAAATAATAGCGTAAAATTATAGGTAGTAGGTACTTTCCTGTTATGATAAATGAAAATATTTTTTTCTTTTTGTCACAAATATGAATATGTACACTTTACAAAGTCACACAAATGTATATCTATCAATATACATATCTACAACACTAATTTATGTATACATTTCAGCCAAGTCGTTAAGTTAAAGTCACAAGCTTTTGCAATATACTTCTCTATAAATGCTGGAAATCATTCCAACATACAAAGAACGATTAAGATATTTTTGTCATGAAGCTGGAAAATAAATATTCTTGAGCTGACTCGAGACAGTACTATAGGTGGTCAGCAGATAGCTTGCAGGTTGGAGTGGATTTTCTGTCTCCCTGTGAAGAGACATGGGTAAGATGTTGTAACCTAAACTGTCTCTCTCTGCTAGCCACTTTCCTTCTGTAAAGGCATTTGAAGATAGATCAGGCTGTGTGTGAAGGCCACAGGACGGCAGACAGAAAACTGCAAGTGGGTGTATGCAGAGCTGGTGTCTCTGGGAACTATAAGGTGCTGGGCTGAAAGTGTTGAGATCTCAGCTTCTGGCTGATGAGATAGGAAAGTTTAATTTGTGGAAATCTCTCTTTTGCTTTTCTTTACATCTTTCTCAATACCGATGCTGATTATTCTGCCCTTTTGTTGACCACTCCTTACTGCCCTCCTCTCCCTACCACCCAATTAGACTGCAAAATTCAGTTCTCTAGACTGTCCGCAATACTGAGGAATCTTTTGCTGGATGTACATATTCTAGTGCAAAGTAGTACTCTGAAAGTGAAATCTTGGTTGTTCTGAAATCAGTGGTAAGTCGCCCGTGGCCTTCACAGAGACTGAATTTCACCCTGCAGGCTACACTGAGTTTAATTAGTCCTCCTTTTGTCTGGGACCACATGAACTGTAACTGTAGGCAGATTATAGTCTTCTCTTTCTTGCTTATCAGACAAATATACAGGTAGCATATGTTATACGCGCATTAAATGTTTCCTTTTTTATTACCAATTTACATGCATATTGAGAACAGAGTCCCAACTCATCATAGTATTTTAAGCAGATGTTTAAACTTAAGTGAGAGTGAAGGCAATTCTCAAATACTTTGCTGAACTGAGACCAACAGTTCACAGTATTGTGGTTATTTTTTCTTTTGAATCAAACTTGGCATACACTGGGTTGGAGAGGGCCAAATTTCAACTGTACTTTTACACTTCCCTCCTATTAGAGCAAAATTATTTTCCTGAGGTCTTAACGCACAAATGAACTATGACTATACTTCCAGACAAAATTAATTCAAAATTGAAAGTAATCAGATTCGTCAGAATTTGGCGCGATATGAATGTCTGGACAGTTGGATTGGAGAACAATATTTAGAGGAATTTGCAGTCAGAATTTGCTTCTGCTGTTCATCTAAAACCGATAAAACAGTCTGTAAGTGGAAGTATTTGTGAAGGAAGTAAGAATGTGAATATTGCAACAGCGTGGTTGTTATCTGGTTTATTTCTTGCATAGGCACCTTTATTTACATTCCTAGGTGCAGCTTAACTGAACCCATCCCCAAAGGGAGAATAAGAGAATCTACTTACAGACATCATCTGTTGTTGAACCATTACTATGGAATAGCCATTCTAGTCTATTTTGCTTTTCATAAAAGATAGTCTCAGTTTTTATATATTGGAACAAAAATGGTTTTATTTCACATTTTCTTTGTTGACTGAGCTTTCTGAGTTGTGGGATGTTATCTATGTGGATCTATAACAGTGAAATATTCAGTCTTCAGGAAAGTTTGAGACTAGGAAATCTGTGTGTCTTTTATCCTCTGAATATGATTAATGATGCTTTGTGTTTTGCAAGACATTATTAAAAACAGAAGCCTATGACTTCATTGTCTCTGACAATGACTTTGAACATGGGGTCAGTTATTCCACTTTTACATTTCTTTGCAAGATTAAAAGAAAGTAAAAACAATTGCATTGGGAGGGGGGGAACTTTACACAGATGTGACAAAGCAGCATACACACACGTTTTCAATATGCTTCTTCCAATGAAAATTCACCTCATTCATATGATACTGCTGGTAAGCAAACACTAGTGACAGGCAAATCTATCCATCAGGAAAACATACTGGGTTCAGGATTATCTCAAGTACCACATGCTCGAATTGTTGAAAATGTTAAGGAGAGAGTTCAGAGTTTGATCGGGGAAATTACAAGTAACAGATGCAATTTCTTATTTGCATTCCTGAACATTCAGTGATTGACAAGAAAGTTATCATTATGCAAAACTGAAACAAAATGTGTAACAGTGAGAATTTATATGAAAATATTAGCTATTAAATATCAGTACTTTTTTATTTTCACATAAAATACACAACTTTCACAAATTGAATGTGTTATACATTGATACAGGTTATATGCAGTATTGTTTAAAGGGCTGGAAATGCTAGATCTTCCTTTAATATCGAAACAGGAAATTATTTGCTCTTTTTGAGCTATTCTATTCAGCTGTGATGCATTATTTTATCAAATTTCTGCAATGTAAGGGGTTTTTTTGTTGTTGTTGTTGTTGTTTTGTTTTGTTTTTTACTGATATCTGCACCTTACGTGAATGTCAACAACATTGCCATTATACTAAAAGTCCAGAGGGGGAACTGAACCCTCACAGAAATTAATGGGAAAATTCAAATTTTTTTCAGCAACACTGAGGTTTTGCTACTTGATGCTCCGAACATGTTTGCAATAAAATCACCATAGCTTTGTTCATTGACAGAGGAATAAGTATTATCTAACACTGGCAGTTTTCTGCCTTCAGAACATTCAGGGAAGACACTACAAAATCACGGCACTTTGTCAGCCAATTTGGTTTTCATTGTCTTTAACTAACTTGGCTGTAAAAATTGGTCTGTCTAATGAACCTCTTAGTGTTTCATTGACCTTAAATAATACTGTTAATAGGCAACATTGTAAAATAAACTTTATTCAGTATACAGTCAATGGAGGGGTGGAAGAGTCAGTTAATATTGCATTTGAGGCTCTTCTATTTGGATCTTCTCTTCCTTGACCAGGAGACTTTCCTGAACTGTCTGATTTGACAGAAATCTAAAATGTCTCCTGCAATCTTATCTACCTTTTCATTTTCTATCCATCTAAGGGTTTCATACCTCCCTCCATTGGTGGCTCAAGAATCAGATAGGAATTATTATTAAGCAGTTTCTAGTCACTGTGAGCTACCTCTACCTATATGTCCTCTGCATCCTCTGCTTTAGAATTAGTTTCTCCAACATGAATCTTAATATTTCTTCTGAGGGGTCCCCACCAGCTCTGGACATCCCCACAACTTAGGCTCACTATTGCTTTATTGCATGGCTACAATAAGACTAGATAGAAGGTAGATGTAGATAGATCCTGTCACATTTTTCAGATAACCTTTCTGTCAACACAGAAATGTCTGAAAAAAACCCCACAAGAATATTTTGCCCTGACATATATATCTTTTCTTAAATAGGGGAGATGTAAATGTTTGCACAAAGAACAAGCATGAGGAGGTCTTGTAGTTACCAAATAAAGGTAAAAGACTATGGAAGCTCTGTAAACGTTGCTCTACTGATACTTTTCCTTTGTTTTCTATTATAAACAAATATTTTATTTTCTAGTCAGAAATATAAGGCAGCATATGTCATATTGGCATGCTTCGATAAGTGCAGATATGTCTTTCATACACACAAACATATATATAAATATGTAAAGTATATAAAATGCATACACATGTGCATAAAAATTGTTTTCCTGGAAGTCTAACAGAATTGTGTCACTGTTACCCACTGACGGATTCTGCACTTACTTAACAGTAGTATAAATCTGAAGAAGTCCATTACGCCATACAGTAATGGAGCTGATCTAGTTTTAGTTTAACCAAGAGCAGGCTCCTGTCCATTCTCCCTGGTTTCTCTTCATAATCAGTTTCAGAGAATTACTGTTCTAATGTTACATACACCTCACTGGTTACCAGGCCACAACCTGACCTTAAATTTGTATGAAAAATTAAGTGGAAGGCAGACGATTGAGCTGTGGTTTCTTTCAGTTTCATATCATTGCCCTTACATCTGGCTGGGGGAAAAAAAAAAAACCCAACAAAACAGCTGCCTGATACCATAATGTCACTTTTAAGTTTTACACTGAAAAAGCACTAAGCAGGGCTTACTCAGAGTCATTTTTCAGCCAATTCTTCTTCCTGGAAATGTGATGATGTGAAGACAGACAGAACTGAGGGAAGAAACAGTCCAAAAACCATCTCCCTCACTCTATTATTACGAATCACCCCTGTTATAGAAGGAAAACTACACATACCCAGCATGCTTCAAAGAAGGAAAATGATGTGACAAAGTCATGAAGTTAAATTAAACAGATCTGATCTACACAACCAATTTCATGTCTGCATATTTTTCCTTTTAATTAAAAAGTAGCTTGAGACTCTTCTTACCGTACATGGTATCAAGTTAATATAGTAAATCAGAATGTAACACATCTGTCCAAAAGAACTTAATGGCTTGAGTTTGGTTCATCAAATTGATTGAATTAGGGATTTTGTTTTGTGAGGCTAAGGTAAAGCTAACTTACAAATAATGTGCACTTTGAATTAAAGTTTGTACAGTGTTTCAAATATGTATCTTAACAACCACTACTTTATGATTTTAAAACATTTACGTTTCAGTAAGTACATTTTAAGGTTAGCTAGTTTCTCATACTAGGATGTGTCCAGCATTGGACAACACGTGACTTTAAGAATGAGACTTCTTGATTCTCAGTTCATAATTTTTCTTCCCTGTTGAAACAAGCAGTTTTACACATCAGAAATAAGTGCAGCAAAGTTATTAAATAACACATTTCCTCTATGCCCTCAGTGAGGCAGATGATCTGTCAAATAAATCATGCGGTGGTTGTAAAAATGTGGGCAATTAACAAGGGACAAAATATTCACTGCTGTATTGCTGATGAATTAAAAAATCCTTTGCTATTCATGGAGGAGCATGACGGGAAACTACCTATTTCAGCCCAAAGCCAGTTTCCAAGAATGGTAGAAATGTTCTCCTGTGACCATTTGAGCAGAATTACCAGTAGAGCAAAACTACAGCAGAGTGGTAGGGATTTAGGATGCTGTCAATTGATTTGGCAACATGATTTACTCAGAAATGCTATTAAGAAGAAAAGAAAAGCTTTTCCATTCCATCAGCAGCTTTGAGGAAAGGTATTCTTCTTGGTGTCTTTTTTATTCCTTCCTTGGGCACAGTCTGTGCACTAAAGAAGAAAAGGAAGACAGGATTATTTCCTTCATATATGGAAAAATCACCAAAAAGTATTGTGGCTTCCTAAAAGAGAGTATGTTGGTGGCTGTGGACACTTAGCTGATGGTGATGTGTAAGTTCTGCCAACATTTAGGCAGTTCTGTACCTGAGTTAGTAATATTAAGCACCTCACTAATTAACAGACTAAAGCCAGAACTTCTAAGGCAGGGCTTGACTAACCTATTTTAGACTTGTCTCTACTTTATGATGGAAATAATTTGTCCTAGGTGTTACTGCATATTTCTACTGATTTGCATGATTAAAATAGACCCAGATCAGATGAATCAACTCCTAGAGATATGGCTTAACATAGGTTTTGAGGAGACAGCAGATAATATGCAGCTCCTTTCATGTTGTTGTTATTAAGGTCTCTGCCCACATTATAGTGTAACACTGGAAAATTTGAAGAATAAATGCATTTGCAAACCTTATTCTCCATGGTTTTCTACCATCTCAATAAATTAACTTCAGCAG